>NW_009221267.1:0-36383 GCF_000690835.1 Fulmarus glacialis | reverse complement strand
GCACGGCCTGCCGCCGTGGCCATCCCCAGCCTCCTCTGTGGCTCCTTCTGCCTGCTGCTGACGGGTGCTGGTAACGCTGAGGCTGGCCAGAGGCCCGAGGGCAGCCCCCGGGGGCAGATGTTTGCCATGAGGTAGCCAAGGCTGGCTGGGAGCCCAGCACCGGTGGCCAGGCAGCCCGGTGAGGACAGCGGGTGTCGCGGGGCCTCGGCGGAGTTCGCCGAGCGACATGGATAATCTCACGGGGAGGGATTCCGTGCTGCAAGTGGCCCGTGTGAGCCCTTCTGAAATGTCACCGGAGCAGTCTGGCCCGACTCCAAAAGCGGGCGGGCGGCAAGTTTGCCATGAAGGGGGGCGAAGCGGCGAGCTCTGCTCTGCTCTGCTCTGTGCCGTGCAGCCCCTGCCAGGGCCGGCGCTGGGAGCTGGGGCTTTTCTCCAGAGCTGTGCGGGTACCTGCCCGGGGGGCTGCGGGAGGCGGCTCCGCTCCCAAGCTGGGTCCCCGCAGAAACTTGGAATCCGCAACAAGCGCTCTGAAGCCGCTGCTCTGGTGGGGAAAGTGCAAGGGGAGAAAATAGCAATAAAAACATAGAGAGCCGATTGCAATCCTGTCAAGCTTCTAGATAATTTGGCAGCTGTTAATCAAAGTGTTAATTAAAGAAAGAAACTATTAAGAGCGTGTTCGTTTTAGCTTGTTTTCTTGAGTGCACTCATCCATGTAATTTATAAATCGGAGGGCAAATACATTCCTTGTTACGACTCTGTGTGGCTGGCTGGCTGTGGGCAGGATGGTCTGTGCCGTTGTATCTCTCTCTAGGAGGAACTAGGAAATACAGACACAGCCTGGATGTGTCAAGTGCATTTGTGTTTTTATTTAAAAGGTTAAACTTGCACAAACATTTTAGTTAGCACATCCTAATTACAGCATTGCTTGGTTCTTTCAAAGTGAAATGTGAAAGGGCTGGTTTATTTAATTTGAAAGACATTATTGTGCAAGCACAGTAGGTTCGTGCCCTCGTTTGACTGTATTAGTGATTTCTGTGAGACTTTGCTGTGCTAATGCTGCTGTAAAATTTTAATTAGTGTATAGTTAACATGGTCAGTGTTTTTAAACATGAAAACAGTTCTTTCACGCCAATTGTGATTGACCGGTGTTAATGATCCTTTTTCATAATTGAAAAATGACTAATGCCTAAAAACCTTAAATTGGTCTAAAATAACGTAAGGATCTGATTTAAAACAAGAAACCAAAATATTTATTCTCTGTTTTCCACTGATGTTGCAGATTGAGTGTTTATGGTTCCAAGAGATTTCAAATTTTGGAAAGTTATTCGACTCTTGAAACATCTTTTAACAATACTGCAATTCACCCTGCTACAGGTTTGCTTCCCATCTTCACTTTCCATCCTGGAAAAGTTCAACATTTCTTGTGTTTAAAGACTTGGACAGAAAATGGGGTGTTAGCCGCGCAGGCAGAAGCCCAGCCTGGATCCCTCACGCCGTTCTCATTTCCCTGCGAGGTTTTCCTGCAAGTGGGCACTGCCCATAGGTATAGAGGCTCGGTAACGCTTCTGTCCCATTTGCTGTAGGGAAGGGCATGGGTTGTCACATCCATAGGGTGTGTGTGGTCAGTGTCGTACGTGTGGGGACAGATGTGAGAGATGGGTAACGTCAGAGATAGCGAGAGGAGCTTCCTTCTCAGCTCCATCAGTCAGTGTTTCCTCGTCTCTGCCATGAGCAGTAACACGTCGGGGGAGAGGAACGGCTGTTGTAGTTGGTGTGTGGCTAGTTCTAAGTAGCCATGCTCACGTTTATCTTTTTTTTTAATCTTACAAAGCTTTCATATTGTGTCACAGTGGATGTCACTTGTTAGTTGTGCAATACATAAGAAAAATATTTGTGCTCAATGTCTCTTTATCTTGTCGTTTCTTAATGACAAAATCAAAGAATGTGATTTACTTAGCTGACACTACTAGTTTTGTACAACCTGTGATATTTCCTCTTATTCTCCTGCTCAAAACAAAGTCAATTCACTCTTCTTGATCTCTTTCATATGGAGAGCTTTCCATTTCAAGACCTTTTTTTTTTTTTTACACCCATCTCCGGAACTTTATCAGTTAGCCCTTAACCCCCTTTGTATTTTGGTTCACTAACAGCTTTTAAGCAAGTTTTCAATGTCAGCACATTTTTTCTGTAGCGGAGCTGAGTCTGACAGTCAACGTGCAATGATTAAAGTTTGCTACATGTAAAGAAATAGCTACAGGGGAAAACATTAAAATTCCTGATTGTGGCGTGAATAGAAGCATTAGCAAGATGAAAGCTAGACAGGCATTTGGATATGTGAACTCATCTGAATACATTACACAATATTATAATACTATGTGATAAGGTCTTGTAAGGAGTATTGTTGATGCTGAAGGGGAAGAACATGGTGTTAAAGGTGTAAACCTGATTTCTGGGTAACATTACACAATATTATAATACTATGTGATAAGGTCTTGTAAGGAGTATTGTTGATGCTGAAGGGGAACATGGTGTTAAAGGTGTAAACCTGACTTCTGGGTAGAAAATGGGCGGAGAGAGAGAAAATCAGAAATTAGGTGGTGGTTCTTCCCTTAATTCTTTATTCCCATGGTTTCAACACAGAGTCCTTTATTAAACTTCGTTTGTTCAACTTTTTATTAAAGTTTAGAATAATGTTTTTTTTATTTTCAATTTGCTTTATGCTTGTTTTGAAAAGCTGAAGCTTTTCTTTAATGTCATTCAGGGTAAGCATATATGAGAGAACAGTTTTCCAGCTGTATTTTTGAGGAAGCTGACCTATGCTGCATCTTGGTACGATGCTAATCTGTACCGGTTACCTTTGATGTTTTTGTTTACTGTCACCGTGGCTTCTCCAAAGTTTTTTTCAAATAAGAGGTTTTTTAATAGCAAAAAATGATTTATTCAATACCTGCTTTTTAATCAGACAGTGCAGGTATTGTCATGTCGTCAACAGGCTACATAGAGATTAGTGCTCATAATGTGGACATTATAATCTCTCCGTGGCCCGATTACCATCTAAGACACTCTGCTGTCCTTCCATAATAACTTTGCAACATTTATATTCCAGCGCTTGACAGATTTACAAGACGGCTACCGACCGAAAGGGCCAGGGCCAGTTCCCTGGTGAGAAATATGTCCTTTCCTTCCCCCACCTCTTGGCCAGTTGCTTGGGAAAGCGTACCAGAAGTTTGATCTTGGATATTATGCCGGAGTCTTTTTGAGATGTTAAAGCCGTTGCGTTTGGGTTTACCTGAGCAAGAAGGGGGATGGAGGAGGATGGGGAAAACAGCCTCCCCTGGGTGATGAAGGGCGACCTCCCAACAGTTGGTCTTCCTGGCTCCATTTTGCTTGTGGTTCTGCTCTGTGAATAATTTAATGTCCTGCTTCTATCAGTTTTCCCATGTTGCTCTTGAGAGATTTACTGGTCTCCAGGAGGCTTTGAATAGCTGAAACAAACCTGACAGGAGCATCCCTGATTCCAGTTTGCCTCTGCGCGAGAGAGCCGCACGACACAGCAAAACCCTAGTCTGTCTGCAGGCTTGGCATGACAGTATGTATTGGTTGATGCTTCAAAGGTTATTTTACATCTCTCAGGGGCAAAGCCCGTGTATTTTAAAGAGGAATTTTAAATCCTGTGGAAGTTTATTACAGAACTACTCATGTGTGTTGAATACAAGGGGTTTTGAAAAGATTAGTAACAAATACAGAAAAATGGAAAAACCAGCTTTAGTAATGTGCAGAGAATTGTGGAGAGGCAGCGGTGGAGAAGGGGATGTACTTGAAGGTTATTTATTTAAATACATTTTAGCTTTGCTATTTTTTGCTATGTTCTTAGTAACTCTGTCTGCAGTCTGCTCCTTGCTCTCCTTTCTGTGGTGGTAATCTTGGAGATCAAGGGAGGTGTGCTGGGTTTGGGGCCGTTTTGCAGCAGTTTTTGTAGTGGAGATGGTCATTCCTGCCCAGTTAGTCTTGTGCTATTAGAGAATTACAACACCATCCTGGCTACGCTGTAGTTGTACCATTTTTAAAAGCATCATTTAAATACCCTAAATTATAGTTACAAGATTGTCTCCTTTTTGAAATGTGATTTTAAAATATTGAAGTTGGGATTCAGAATCTTACTAGTGAAAATGAGCTTTTTCTGCTCCCCCCCCTGTGTTTTCTTCAATGGCAGCAACAAAACTGTGACCCTGCTTACGCAGAATTTCACGCTCCTTTATCTAATGTATTTTGCACAGTGATCACTTGTGACTGGATTTCAGTTCTCAAAAGTAAATCTCTAGGAAAATGATAAACATACATATTTAGAAATCAGAAGTCGAGTAATTGGTTTTACAGTTTTAAAAGTAGCCAGTGCTTCTCTGTAACTACTGTAATGAAATGAACAAAATAATAATAGCTAACATTTGTGTTCTGTTTCTGTGCAAAGGGATGTGGTTAACTAACTAACTGTCATAATACCTCTTGGGAGTTGAGTAAATAATTTGCAAATATTCAAATTTAAATGTTGGGAAACTTCAGAGGGTTGAAGTGGCACACCTAATGTGGCGCAGTGAGGCTGGGGAAGATGAAAGCCAGAATACTTCTCAGAGGATGTTTTCCAATTCCCAACTTTGCTTGCGTTTCCTATGTTAAGTGCTCTGGTAAACCTGCTTTTAAAAACAAACGAAAGTGAAAGTTGAGCTAAAATCTGTCAGTCTAGGACTTCTGGACTGATAGGAAGGAGGTTACATGAAACTTTTAGTTAAAGTAGCTATTACAAACACGTCATTCAAAAAGATCTGTGGCTTTTGGTTGCATTGAAGTTTGGATTTCATGAGGAAGATTAGTTAAGTGTGCTGGACCATCATAAACATCCAGATATGTTTTATTTACATGTCTTAAATCAGTGTGAATTACTGTGGAGGGATTTTGGAACTGGAATGATACACTGAAACCCAAATATTTGCATATATGAGAGCTTTAGGTTCTGAATTGAGCATTTGTAACCAAAGCATATCTTAAAAAAAAAAAAAAAAAAAAAAAATCTGTTCTCTGTAATTATGAGTTTTCGTAATAAATCAGTGCACCCTAGTTAAAGTATAGCCAGATTTTATATGCTTTTTAGGAAGACTTGTAGTGTGTGTTTTGGAGGTGATTGACAGGGGAATGGTGGAGGGATTCGTACCTGGAACAGTGGGACCTTCGCCCTGACGAGGAGTGCTGGACAGCAGAGCGGGAAGTAAACGCAGCAACGCTGCCGTTAAACAAAGATCAGAAAACAGATGACATGTAAAGCTTAGTGGTGATACAGCCCTCATTTGAGAAGTAAAAATGTCCTAGGAACTGACGTATAATTTTGGAGCATACCCAGTCAGCAATTAGAAAGGTCTTGATGTATTTGCTTTATTTGTCTGTTGGCTTCAACAAAGGATTTTCTCAGAGGAAGATAATTTTCTGAGTTCTCATTGTGGGAGAGCATAAATGTTTCATGGCACTTACCAAGCTGAAGCCTCCACAAATTGCTTTAATGTGAAAGAACGTTTTAAAGGGAATTTTAAAAATCGTTGATCTCTGTATTATGTTTTGCTCTGTAATGTATGACTTCAACTTAAATTCTATCTTTTGCCCCTAAGAAGGTCATTTTATCTTCTTGGTTATTAACTATCTCAATGTAAACGTAAGACTGTCTTTGAACAATGCTGTAGCACATATGTGGTAAAGGTGTAATGTAAAAACATATAAAGCGGCATGTTTTAGATCTCTGCTAGTCAAAGCAAATCTGTTAATATATCAAGTTGTGGAGGTGAGCTTTGGGTTTTAAAATACACTCTTCAAAATTGGCTAGGTGTCTTGCATTTTAATGGATTTTTGAGAAGAGACACATTTTAAGTAAAGTTCTGTCATTGTAGCTTAACTGCCTCTTTACATGGTGATATACAGATATCTACAGAAACATTCTGTAGTGCAATTGCACTGAATATTTTTAAAGTGAGGAAGTGCAGGGCGTAAGATTGCATCAGTATTGCTAACTTAGCCATAGTCTGTATAAAAGATGTTATATAAACCTATTTCTTAGATAAATGGTTTATACCTATTACTATTTATTTATAATATTGAAGAACTCTGGTCAAGATAAGGAAGACCATTGTGGTAAGTGGTGTAAATACATAAAGCAACATAATGCTTACGTATGTGCCACCCTGACTTGCATTTGGTATGCTGCAACGTAAATTACATACTTCCTTTTTTTTTTCCTTTCTTTTCTGCTCAAGTGTTATTTTTCTGTGAATGGAGTGCCATGAGCATACCTGACTATCAGTCAGATTCTCTTTGTGGTTTTGCTAACACTGAGTGATAAACGATAATATCAGCTGCCAGTTGCAAAGCAATGGTTTTTTATGAAATAGTAAGAAGAATTCTCTCCAGAGACATGACAGATTGTACTGGTGCCAATCAAGCCTTGGCAGTCTGTCATACTCATAGCTTGGACTCCATAAATATTCTTTTCTGTAACTTTCTTGCTGGAGCAAAAAATATGACTTTGTTTAGATTCTGTCTGTTCAGCTAAGAGCGTAAGTTTAAACACCACACAATGGAAGATGGAGTGACCTCATCCTGACTTACAGTGCAAACAGAGCTGATGGGATGATTAAAGGGACATCAGTAGAAGATTAAGGCAGAATCCTTGGTATCTAGGCCCCGTGATTAGAGCGGGATAATGAAGCAGCAATAAGTAAGTGAGCAGCAGATCAAGATCCCGCACAGGCGATTGCTCCCAAGCAGCTGCTGTGCTGTAATTTGCCTGCTATGCCCATGATTGTTTTAGCCCCCGAGTTTCCCCTGCGAAATCCTCATGGATCTAATTTTTTTTTTCTTTTTTCTTTATCATGGTGAGGTCAGAATGATGGTGGATCAGAGCCCAACACAGGCATTTGGGGTAGAGCCACAGAAGGGATTTTATTTGGTTGCTGAGTAAAATCTGGAGCTATTGTTGAGGTGCCCTTCCACAGCAGTGTTCCAGTCTGTGCTTTCCTGTCATGTCATGGGTCTGATCCTTCTAGAGAAATTAGTAGATCAAGTAAATTAGCTCTCAACAATTACTCTAGAAAAGTAATAATCATACTGACAGAAAATAAATTTTATCCTGAGGTAAAAGATGTTTGTTTTAATATGGCTGTACTAAATAATTTCTCAAATGACCAGTCAAGCAGTAGCTCAGTATGGTGGAAAAAAAGATAAGTTTGCTTTAAGTTGCACTTTTATCATGCTTATACTTCAGGCGAGACAGATACATGAAATAATTATTACTTAAACATAAAGTTACCTTTATGCTTTGTTTCAATATACACATTTAATTCTATAGTCTGAATTATACTCTTACACCTAGGGTAACCTATGTTAAAATTGTCTTTCTGAATGTTAACTGAAGTTGCAATGTATTTCACTGTACTAAACTCATGCGTGTTCGAATGGCTGTGCTTCATTTTTAGTGACGGCTGTGCTAGCACTGACACGGGTCAGTTTGACTTTTTGCCCAGTACTTACGTAAGAAGTCAGTATAAAAAAATGGGTTTATGAAATTTGATCTGTACATCTTGTATTTGCTGCCCAAAGCTATTAATTGATGCCCAGACAGAATGAACAGCACACAAAACACTTCCTAGATTTTGGGACCTAAGTGTAGACCTGGGAGGAACATTTTGAAAAAATTTTAAGAGTATTGTTACTCTTAATTATTTTTTTTGTTAAGCATACAGTAAAGAAAGTAGCATTTTATGAAAACCAGAATATTTTTCTCTATAAAAGGATATCCTATTTTAGTTTAATATAGAAATAAAGTTATAAATCACAGTAAGTCCAAGTGTTTACCCATTGATGGAAGAATAAGAAGTAGTAGCCAAATATGGTGAGAAGCTTTCTTTTTTTTCTTTCCCCTTTTTTTTTCTTCCCCTTCCAGGTTACTTTTTTGCATTTTGTCAGAAATTAGTGCACATTTAGTAGGAAACATACAATGGAAAATAAGATTTTAAACCCAAGAAAATTGGCAGCCAGACTTAAGGGCCAAGTGAAGCTGTTTAATTTTTTTTTTTTTTTTTTAAAGCTCTTGAAGAGATTTAAGTTATCAATATCCATTTTATCAGGAAGTCCAGTGTGTTTTGGCAGTATGTGTGTATAATTCTTGCTCAACCGTAAGTCCAGTAGCACACAAACTATCTCTGTATTTTTCCATATTGATAGTTAACAGATATCCCGGTCACCGAGCAGAGAGTGCCTTTGCTGGGATGCCATCTCTTTTCGCAGCTTTATAATTCTCTGTACAGCCCTTCTCCTTAGCCCTTTTCCTTCTCACAAATGTGTTCTATAAATGCAAAGATATTTAGGGAGGAGTTTATCTGTTAAGGTTTAGTGTTGAATGCAACTTTCATTTTAGGTCAGATTCTACCCAGTGCTGTGGGATCAAGGAAGACTTTCAGGTTCTCTGTCCAATGCCAAAACTTACATCTTTCTGATATTTAAAAAAACAAAACCAAAAAACCCCCAAACAGCAACTCCCAGCCCCTTAAAAAAAAAAATCCTCCTCCCAAATTTTAGAGTTTAGAACCATGTTACACAGGCACAATATTTGAAATAATCACTTTGATGTGTTGTAAAAGCAATCATGACATTAAAAAATTATTCTTTCAAGAGTTATGTGAAGGGAAGGGACGTGAGTGCTAACTTTTAAGATTTGAAAACTGAACACCTGGAAATAATTATATTTTTAAATGTTTTCAGGCAGAGTCAGAGTTAATGGCAAATGGGAACCATATTAGATTGGCAGATGATTAGTAGAATTTCTCATTATAACATGCTTAGCATAATAAGCATGGTGGTCTTGATTATTCAGTGACAGTTTGTGTAGTAATTATTCCATTAAAAGAGTATGTCAGTCTGTCAATAAATACATTCATTAGATCAAGTATGCGATGCTTAAAACATGTCTGGTTTCAAAAATTAATATTAGCTTTCTCCAATAAGACATCAGTAGTATTCAGATAGTTTACAAAACAGATCTTAAGCAGATTTCACTTAAAAACATGAATTTTATAAAAAGACTGAAACATTAAATATAAGCAAATCCTAGTAGCAGCCCTACCTCTACTTGTACATAGTCAACACGAAACAGGTCCAGGCAGGTTACAAAAAATAAGCTGAAAAGTCTTCTCATTTTGTTGATCAGCTACAAAAGTCGTGGTTACATACAGAAGGAGTGAGTGAAGGTTTCACAGACTTACAATGTTATAATATCTCTTTCAGAAATTGTCCCAAAATTCTAGAAATTGTCCCAAAATTCTAGAAATTGTCCCAAAATTCTAGAAAAAGCTCATTTGGCTTTTTTTTTGGTGTGTGTTCCAAATCATACGTCTGCCTGTAGAATGGCAATTCTCTCTAATAGGTAGACTGTAATCTTGGTGTGTGATCAGTCATTAGCCTTAGTTCTCTTAGGTCAACTTTTCTGATTATCAGCAGTTTAAAACACTTTCTTTTTATATTAACTCACTTGTATTGAGATTGATGCTATGAAACATTCATGCAAATAGTAGTCAGTAACATCTCAGTTTAGTACGACAGCAGTAGCAGTTAAAGTTGCTGGAAAAGAAGTGTTAATATCATTTGGATTAATAGCTGAGACAAATATTTTGTCTGGTTTATTCCTAATGATGGGATGCAGTCTTATTCTAGTCCCTTTCTCTTTTCATCTGCCAGGTTTTCTCCAAGGAAGTAACACCCTCTCTTCCTTTTTAAAAAAAAAAAAAAAAAAAAAAAAAATCAAAACAAACTCCCAAAGATTGCATTAGTCATCCGCTGGTTTATTAAAGATTATTTGTAACTGTGATAAGAACTTGGACCTTGAATTTTCTAAATATACAGAAGGTGGAAGAGTATTGAGCAATTTTTCTCATTATCTCGCAGAGTAATCTCACAGGGTGTAGCATTGCTGAACTAATGGCCCTCAAATAGTAACTTATCAGAGCTGCTCAGGGATTCTTGCCATTGCTATAAAAAGACATTTGGCAATAAGCAGCATGTCATATTAGAAGCACAGCCATTTACTAGAACATAAATATGCTAACATACTTCACTTACAAACTTTTCAATCTGGTTCTAGGAAACTAGGTAGATGACTTTGAACATCACAGATAACTAGTTATTCTAAATACTATAATTTCAAAGCAGTTGTTTCTTGAGATGGGTAATAAATTACTGCATTTGTAACGTATTTCTGTTGAGCATTTCACCTGACCTCTTAGACCTTTTTGGTAAATACTAATTAAGAAGTGATAACTTTTGCAGAAGGTTTGTTAGGTAGTTTGCACCCATTTTGCAGTTAAACAGAGAAACGCACATCTCTTGGTTCAGTCTCAGAGATCATTTCTTGACTGGAGTTCCTTAGTCTAAGCTCTATGCTTTTTCGCTTTTTTTTTTCTTGAACTAATGAACATATTTAAAATGCTGCTTCCCCACCTCTGTAAGAAATTAGCTTGCCAGGTGTTAGACTCCTATATTGTCTTCTTGCACCGCTGGAGCGGCTTGACTTTTTTCCCCTGGTTATTGCTGTTGCACTCTGTTACAGTCTTGCTTGCAGGAGCCGTGCAGCGGGTGATGTGCCTGATGACATTGGTGCAGGGTTGGTGCTGTCTTGTTTGATGGCTTCCAGCTGCGAATGGAGCCCTAGTTGGTCATCATCTGAGTGGCGTATGATTGCTGTATTTAGGATTAGGGGGAAAATAGGTCCTATAAGCAGAACACGGATGTATTAATTTACGTTTTCCAGAGCGTTACAGACTTTCATACAGGTTGCACTGGACTTGACTTTCACTCTTGGCTGTAGATGTTGTAACTTCGTGAGTATCCTGCTTCTTTCACAGTTTAAGTAAACTTAAGTCAAAATCTGTAAGGTGATCCTGGGATTGATCAGTGGTGGATTTGGGCACCTTTAACAATACTTGAAGGAGAAAGAAGTGTTACCGCTGTCAAGGAGAAGGGTGCCTTTCCACTCCCCTGATAGACCTGCTAATTCCTGGTTCTCTTTTAGATCTGTGGTTTGTATATACTTGATTGCCAGGCATGTCTCTCAAGCAGGTGTTGATTACACAGATCATCGAGGAATCACAGGTGTCCAAGTATCAGTCCAGCAAATGGTCAATTAACAGGTCCATGTGTAACTGTCAGGTGTTTTGTGACTGAGAAGTCATTGTTCCAAAGAACTGCCTTTATAATATACACTATTTTAACTGAAATGGTGCTAGCAATATATCAGTGTTAATGGTTTAATGTCAATTAAATAACCTCTTTTTTAACACATTCATTGATGGAACCTGACCGCTCTTAATTCAAATGTTCAGATTTTTTTTTTCTGTAGAAGAATATCTGTTGCTCCTTTTGATGTTGTTCCTAAATAGAAATCCTATAGAATTAATAAGAGGAAAACAAAACCAAAAAAATCCCACAACACCCCAAAAACCAATGTAGGTCAATACTTGAGCTGCTGTTCTCAGGGGTGTTTGACACTGAAGGTCTGGTAGACCATACTAAAAGGTTGTCATGAAGTGAAAGTTAGAATGTTGGCTCCAATACAATTTTGACCATTAGGAAACATACTTACAGATAATTGTTATCCTTTGAGGAAATATGACATTTAAGCTTGCTTGGCTTGAGGATAGGGGTCTTTTTGCTTTGTGTGTCTGAGGTCTAGGTGTGATTCTCACTTTCTTGTTCTTTAAGATGGAGAGAGAGTGGGGAGTGTTATTAAAAGCTAAGCTTTAGTGGCTGAGGAATGTAGCTCCCGAAGTTAAAAGAGACTCCTGTAACCGGCTGGGGACCAGCAATGAGTGGAGCCTCATGGATTACAGTGAGGCTTGAATCCTCTATGCTCTGTGTGTGGCAGGGGACCTCCCAAGCCAATAAAGGAAAAATGTTAATGAAGTAAATGACAACACGAAGTATTTAAGAATTGTTTCTGTATGGGAGCTTAAACCCCCCCTTTTTTTTTCCTCCTATTCAGAAAGAAGACACAGCTCCTCCAGCAAGCCGCCTTTGACTCCTCCCTCCTCTTCAGTATTTTCCCTCATTTCATCTTTCCCTTCAAAAAACAAAGGTAGCAGTGGAACTGGGAGCAATCGTTCATCCAGTGGAGGTACTAGTGCATCATCATCAAATTCCAAGTTGTTGAAATCACCCAAAGACAAGCTGCCCATCAGCGGAAACAACAGGTTAATGCATTCGGTACAGCATAGCAAAGTTCCCCATGATAAAATGTGAGTATGCGTTTTGACAAAGAATTAAATGTTATTATTTGCATAGGCACTGCTATATCAGTAGAATTTCCTTTTGTTTCAGAGGGTTTTTGGTTTAAGAGATAATCACTTTAAACTCCTCCAGATCTTTTCCAGCAGCCTAGTCTAAGATTATAGATAATACTCATGACTATGTTGAACAAGAACTCTTGCAAAGCTGCATCTTAAATAAAGGTCATTTTGCTAGGGGCTCTTAATTCTTTGATCTAATCTGCATACTTTGATCATAAGGGAGTTTTAGCGCTGATTCAGGTGATTTTTGACCTGCACGCGTGAGATGGCAGAACTGATAACATAATTTACTGTCACAGAACGGGGCATTTCTCACTGCGCATAACAGGTCCATTGCAGTTGCTTTGGTGATACGCTCTGTGTGTGAATCCAGATAATAGTTTCTTAAGTCCCTGATGACTCTTTGAAATACTTACAAGGAAATGGGGAAAAGAGGACAGAAGAGATTACGGACATCATGGAAAAAAAAAAAGTGAAAATAAAAAAGATAAGAATAAGAAAACTGGGAATAAAGGAAGAAGGTCTATATTTGCACTGTGAATAGATCAGAGTATTGTTGAGAAATAACATATTTTAAGTACTTTTTATAATTTGTGACTATAATTTTCAATTTTTCCCCCTTTGTTTTTCATAAATGATAGTATGACTCCATCTGTCAAAGTGGAAAAGATTCATCCAAAGATAGATGGTGCCCAACTGAAAGCTGCTGTTGGTCCAACTTGTTCTACTACTGTGAGTTCCTCAATAAAGACTGGCCTTAATTGTCCCTCAATACCAAAGCCACCCTTGCCTTCCCCTGGACAGATACTGAATGGTAAAGGTCTTCTCTCTGTGCCTCCATTTTTGGAAAAGAAACCTGAAGAAAATACAAATAATAGGAAATTTTTACATAAAAGATTGTCAGGTAATTGTTTTTAATTATTATTTGCTATATTCCTCTTAGTAGTGTATCTATAGAAATACATATATAGAATATATAGAAATAAGTTTCAGAAGTAAATTAAACACTTTTATAACACTGTAACATGTAATTAGGTACACTTTATATATTAGAATTTAGATCTATAACGTGACATACTCTTAAAGGATGCAAACAGCTTGAAGTGTGGCTATTGCTTTCAGAAACCATACAGACCTCAAAGGGCTTGTATCTATAGAAATACATATATAGAATATATAGAAATAAGTTTCAGAAGTAAATTAAACACTTTTATAACACTGTAACATGTAATTAGGTACACTTTATATATTAGAATTTAGATCTATAACGTGACATACTCTTAAAGGATGCAAACAGCTTGAAGTGTGGCTATTGCTTTCAGAAACCATACAGACCTCAAAGGGCTGTCATTTTTTATTTTTTTCTACTATCTTTAAAGATTTTCTTTTCCTTCTTTCTATATGGAAGGTCCAAATGTACATAGAAAACAGAACAACTAGCACCTCGTGAACTCAAAAATGTAAACCCAGTCTGCTCTTTACACTTTTTAAACACAATAACTTTGAGTGTTAGTAGAATGGTAGAAAAGTTTTTAACACCAAAACCAACAACAAAACCCACACCATTTGTTTGTCAAAATTCATATTGATGGTGACCTCTAATCCTAACATGCAGGATCTACTCCTCCTTTGGGGTCCCTTACAGCTGTAAATTTTTCCATTCAGTTTGTAGACTTGAGATCTGTATTTCAGCACACCTCACTTGCTGAGAGTGTAGAAATTATTTGTACATTATTTGTAATAGAGTGTGCAATTATTTATACAATTTTATTGTGCATTTTTATTTGTACATTTGCCTGTGGTACATTTGAAAACAGTTTCCAATATGGTTAATTTTTGTAATAAAAATAAATGTTAGTATTTCAGAATGTCTTTTGATAACTTTTCAATACTGTGTGTACCTTTGACAGAGAGAGAATTTGATCCTGATATATACTGTGGTGTCATTGATGTGGAAACCAGGAAACCTTGTACTAGGTCTTTGACATGCAAGGTAGGATATCTTAATCAGAATAAGATTATGTAAAGTTTTAGTTCAATTTCCTAAGGAATATGACAGAAAACAGAAAACTACAATTTTTTTCTGTCAGTAATTAGCACTGTAAATGGTACCTCTCAAAACATGTTGCCCAGAACCAAGAAGGAATTGTTTTTGAAGTTCAGTTAATTATTTATTCAAAAACATATTCCTTAAAGTAACCTGGAGATTTGTATTTTTGTATAAACCCTTTAAACATGGATGTTGACATGGGACAGATTACATTACTCCACATGTAGGTAGTAGGGGGCCAGCAGGTTGGGGATAACCTTTGGGTCCTAGATCGTGAATTTTAAAATTCCTCAGAAGTGTTAAAAGTATTATTTGTTTATGCAGGATTTTAATAAATCAAGCTCCTCCCCTCTCACTCTCCCTTCTTTCCCCCTAGCAGAGTCTGCAGCAGATACTTAGGAGGTATTTGTGTAAATGCTAATGCTGCTTGATGTATGACTACAGCTAACTCAGAAATGAGTCTTCTGAAAAAGCTGCGGAGTATGCCTAGAGGTCAAACTCTAAATTAAACAATCCATAAAAACTTTAAGTCAGATGAAATGTGTCCTCCGGCTCAAAAATCATGGGGGACAGAGGGGTATCACTTAGTCCTGAGGAACCAAAAATCTAGATGCCCTGCAATTGTGTAATATTTAGCTACTTTCCTACAAAGCAGCTAAACTGTCAGTAGGGGAAGCGTCTGGTAAATAAACCACCTACAGAACAAAGGTAAATGAAGTTGGTACTAATGACCCAGAGGAACTGAACTTGAACACATTGCCCTTTTGGAATTACAGGGGGGAGGCAATTGTTTTGCTAATAGAGAGGGAAAAGCTTCAAGATCTTACAAGAGAACTAGGCAAATCAAAAGTGTAAAAGAGAAAGAAAGTAAAAACGTTTCTCAGCAATCCCTTATGTTATACAGACTCATAAAATATTTTTAGGAATTGCTATTTGTGTCTGAATTACGTGATAATAATTTTTACCTACTAAAATGAACCCAACCAAACCTTTTATGCCATATGAAAAAAAGGTATGGTACGTGACTTTAACAATTCAGAAAAATAACGTCCATCTATTTCACTTTACCTAGAATTTGTGCCATATACACACATACACATCTTACTATATGTAGCATTCAGGGCACTCAAAGGATTTTGAGTTCTGTCTGACTGTGGATTCTGCTGTATTTTTCTGCATTCCTTAATATCTATTTGATTATGTTAGTTTTCAAGGAATATATTAGTATATAGAAGGAAGCAAAGTATTTTTATAAATATTTGTCATGTCTCCCATTAAAAGTCTGATTTTAAACAGTACTGTGTTAAATATTTTCATAAGTGAAAGTAAATATTTAGTATTTTTGGTTGTGTGCTAGTTGGCAGTTAAAATATCAATGTAACAAAGATTTTCAATTCTAGTCTTAACCTTATAAGAACTTTGGCAGTTTCTTTTTTAAAAAGAAATTTGAAAGAAGCCTTTTACTCGATTGCTGGTTTTTGTTGTTTTGTATCGGACAGGGTTATAATCATCCACCAAGCAATTTTAAAGTTTTTCTAAGTCATTCTTCCATTTGTTTACTAAACCATGAGTGTGATGATTTTCTCTGTTTTAGAGCTCTAGACATGTGTTTTGAGTGTTTGATTTCCACAGATCTAATAGGCTGGGATTAATGATTTATTTGTGGTTTTGCAGACACATTCCTTAACCCAGCGGAGGGCTGTACAGGGTCGAAGAAAACGATTTGATGTGTTATTAGCCGAGCACAAAAGCAAAACCAGGGAAAAGGAACTTCTTCGACATTCGGATCATCATCAGCAGATGCCCCCTCTCAGGGAACCACATCCCTCACCTACTAAAACTTCCCAGGAGCTGCACCAAAATTCTTATGGAGTTACTCTTACAGAATCAAAGCCTTTATTACCTAATAAACCCAAACCTCACCCCCCCAGTCTTCCAAGGTAAGGAGAATCTGCAGATCCAATGGTATGAAATTAATACTGGTAGCTTCATCAGGTGGGTTTTGAAAGAGCGATATAGATCTGTTGGATGGGGCAGTATTTTTGCTCTAGGCCTGGTGACTGTCTGCAATTAGCAATTACATGCTGAGCTGTAACTCCTAGCAACAAGGGTTTGGTGTTTGAAATAGTAAAAGCTGACTTGCATCGATGAAAGCGGTCCAGCAGCAATTGGGCAATGCTGCTTTTCCAGGGGTACCATACCTCCTGCCTTTCTTCTCAGTAGATGTGTTATGAGACTATGGAAAATATCAGAAGTCTGTTAATGTAGATTTCCTTCTGTCAGTAATAGTAAGCACTTAAGCTTGGAATTTTTAACTAGACTTAGTTCAATAACACCTTTATTGCTTGCCTTGCCCAGGCCTCCAGGCTGTCCAGCCCAGCACAGTGGAAATGCCCCTAGCGAGTCTCCTTCTGTCCACGAGTCCCCGCACCCTCCCTTGCCTGCAGCTGAGCCAGCATCTCGGTTATCCAGTGATGAGGGAGAATGTGATGAAAAAGAAGAGCCTGTTGAAAAACTGGATTGTCATTATTCAGGTCATCATCCTCAACCAGCCGCTGTACGTTTTAAGTAAAAGTTAACCTTGGTCTCTCGCTGCCTCTGAACTTGTAAACAAATTATTTGGGGGTTTTAAGGGTGGTTTTCTGTTGAGTATGTGATTTTTTTTTTTTTTTTTTCCCCCCCCTGGATTTTAAGAAAATTATTTTGTTGCCTAGTAGGCAGTGATGGTTTAACTGTAGTTGCAAAATAAGCGTGCTAAAGAAATATGTTTGGAGCTCTCTTCCCCAATCCAAAAGAAATCAAAATGCCAAAATACTGAAGATTAAATTGGTAACTGCTCTAAAGGGCTGTGATTTTGGAATAAGGACATGTAAACAATGCCTTTTTGGTGAGATTTTGTTATTGGACTTTCCCCCACACATGCACATTTTTTACTCAAGGTGCCAATCATCACAGTAGAAGTAGCAGTAACGTGTTGTTTTAATATTTAAATCTTGACAAAAGCTAGTTAGTCTAACTAAAAGCACAAGCTTTATAGCCTAGCCTGTATATCAAATTATCTCCTTTTTTTTTTTTTAAAACAGACTATGAGCAGTTAGCTGATAGCTCCTCAGAAGTAGATGCTACATATATATATATTATGTTTTTATACACACACACACACACACACAAACACAAACTCTTGTCCTTCCCTGTTTAATCACAGGGATTCAAATTTGACCGCTGCTTTTGGTCATAAGTATGGGAGTATCAGATGGGAAGAAAATGATCCCAATATTCCAAGGCCAAAAATTTAAAATAGTTGTTATACCATAGAAATAAAAATTCTAATTTATATTTTTTTATCCTTGATTTAAACATCTAAAAGTATATTAATTTAGCAATATTTATTAATAAACAAGTGCATTGTTATTCAGAGAGTTGTTACTGAAAGTAGAAAACGCCAACAAAAATCTGTCTTTTCAGTTTTGCACATTTGGTAGTCGGCAAATTGGAAGAGGTTATTACGTGTTTGACAAGCGGTGGAACCATATTCGGTGTGCACTTGACTTCATGTTGGAGAAACATCTTAATTCACAGATGTGGAAGTGAGTAGAAGTGAAAGAGTTCTTATTGTTCTTAGTATTTGTAGAAATACATGAAGCCTGCGATTCTAGTTAAAGAACAGAAATTTTGTGTTCAGATTAATCAGAATTAAGGTTGATAGTCTATGCTTTACGTTTTTTGCAACAATTAACTATTAATTTAATAAAATATTTTAGTGGCATTAATCGACCTCAAGACACAATCACTTTAATGTAGCATTATTAGACTGGGTATTATTCCGAAGAATGGTAGCTATGTAGGTTTTTGTTTCTTTCTCTGTTCACCTGCAGGAAAATTCCTCCAGCGTCTAGTAACACAGCGTCAGTTCGTGCACCACATCGGACAAATTCAATGCCTGCTTCACAGTACGGTGTCAGTGCAGCAGGTTTCCTCTTACCCACCACAGTTATGTCATCGCCAGCATTGGTATCTCCTTCCTGTGTGTCTCTGAATAACAAATCGGTACCATCACATGGAACGACACTAAATGCCAATCCTGCTACTTTGGGTGCAGTGGATCCTGTCTGCAGTATGCAATCAAGACAAGTGTCTTCATCCCCTTCAACACCTACAGTGCTTTCCTCTGTACCTTCACCTATGCCCAGCAAACCTCAGAAAATGAAATCCAGCAAATCTTTTAAACCTAAGGAATCTTCTGCTGGCAGTGGCACCTGTAACAGTACCGGCAGCGTCAGTAGCAGCGGCGGCTCAGGAAAGAAGCGTAAAAACAGTTCCGCACTGCTAGCACCTTCTCATTCCACAGAGTCCTTTAGAAAAAACTGTGTGGTTAACTCTGGAAACTCTGGGACCTCCTATCATCCATCGGTGACAGCTTCGTCCCACAGCGTTGGCCTCAACTGTATGACTAGCAAAGCTAACTCTGTTAGCCTCAAACATGACCAATCAGGGAGGGGTCCTCCGACTGGAAGCCCTGCAGAATCGATAAAGAGAATGAGTGTGATGATGAACAGCAGCGACTCCACGCTCTCCTTAGGGCCGTTTGTTCATCAGTCCAGCGAGCTGACTGTAAATTCACACAGCAGTTTTTCACATTCGCATACTTCCCTTGACAAATTAATAGGAAAGAAAAGAAAGTGCTCACCTGGTTCAAGCAGCATAAACAGCAGCAGCAGCAGCAGCAAATCAAACAAAGTTGCCAAATTGACATCGGTGAACAATGTTCATGCAAAACACACTGGTGCAATCCCAGGGACGCAAGGGCTGATGAACAATTCTCTTTTTCATCAGGTATGAAATTTTGTCTCGAACTAAGCCAATATGAACATGCCTCTTCACATTCTTCTATTAGATGTGTTCTCTTAATTATTAGCTAGCCGATTCAAGTAAAAGATAGTTCTCTTATTTGTCCACTACTCATTTTGAGTGTTTTTATAGTACATTTACACAGGTTTTTTATAAACACTCTCATAAAGTGTAGCTGTCTTTTTTTAAAGTAACCTTAAATATGATGTTCCAAGTTCCTTAGATGTTGCCTGTGAGTTGCTCTCAGATTAAATTCAGTCCTCACATATTAAAAAAAATAATTTTAAAAGTAAATCTTGCCAGCCAGCCTGGAACTGAGCTGCATGTCTCGGCCTGACTTCTTGTTTCTGTGTCAGTAACAAACATTCTACAAAGTGGAACATAATGATGCTGATAACAGAACTGTGATACTGTGATAAAATAAGCCTATTATCCCAAGGTGTCATTGGCTAACTTCTTAGTAATAACAAGATTAAATGTTATAAATAAGATAGACACCTTTTTAGTCGGTAAAGCAAACAGATTTACAGTAAAGGAAGCAGACCTCGTGAATATGTAAGATCCCATTTTAAAAATGAGTTTGGGGTTTTGTTTTTTTAAACAAATCGCACTGGAAAAGTAGTGTATTGGGAGAGAAAGTTCTTGAGAAATTAGGATGAGATATAATTTAGAAACCGGTAGCTCAGACTTCTTACTATTCAAATTGGCTTGGAGGATCACTTGGAGGGGTAAAAATAATTTGATACAGCTCGAGGAAAGTATAGAAGATGGAATTTTAGAGAGTAGCTTTAGAACTAGATTTCTCGAGATTGAAAACCCAAGAAACTTCTTGTTTCCTCTGGTGCTAGTAACCTGAAATCTGTGTACCTGGAGAGCTAGGAGGTCAGTAAGAGCTTTTTTTAGAATGGTTTCTGAATTTTCAGTTTCAGCCATAGAGGAAGATTTTCGCTATTATGTTGTGTTTACTGTAACAAGAAAAGTGTTGAGATGACTGAATTTATTTTCGGACTTACCTAATACTTATTATTTCAACTATATAAATAAAGGAGAAATACAATTTGAGTGAATTAAGGAAGGAAATCATGTCTTTAACTTTAAAGAGCTCTAGCTTGAGAATTGTCAAGTCTTGGAGAAGCCAACCGCATGTTAGTGGTGTCGCATTGTGCCTGCTGATTCGCCCCAAAATATGCTCTTGTTATCCAGAAAATGTCTTTTAAGGGCATCTGCTGTAACAGCCTGGCTCACTCATCCTTCTCTTTCTTTTGCTTGCTCAAAAGCCAAAGGCACGTCCCTGATAGCTGAATGCACCATGGTGAGAAACGAACTGGACAATTTTCACTACAAGCAAAACCTCCATCTGGAATTCTGGACTCCAAGATGCCTTGAGTTTTCCCAACTTCCCATGGTCCTCAGGTGTGGAAATCTACTGGACTGTCACTTAAACAAGGAATTTCCCTGAAGCCATGTCTGTAGCAGCGAATATACTAGAATTGGACACTGGATGAAGTTCAGCCACATAATTGCTCTTATCAGTGTTAACGGTGGTCTGGACTGTTTGCTACAAATCTGTGAGATTTTACTTACAGGAGTACATCATCTTGCCACTATTTGACATAGATTGGCCGGGCAAACGAATGTTTTCTGGGGGGAAATAAACGTTACTGTGGACTTATTTTTATACTGATGGTGTCTTTTGTAGGTGATAGCTAACCGGACAGACACCCTCAATGGAGAGGACCCCACGACAAGGGGGAAAAATGTGTGAGGCACAATGGAAAGAAGCCCTCAAGAAGGGAATATGGCTTTAGTGTTTTTATAGCAATGTTCCTTTAATGGAATATAAAAATAGCACAATTCAAAAAACAGTCTGTGTTTTGCCCAGCCTTTTGCAAGTAATTTGGGATAAGAAGCTATCAGGAGTTTAAAAAAAAAAAACCACAAAACAAACCCAACAAAAACCAGAAAAACTTGTTTGAGGCCATCGCTCAGAAAAACAAGTATAAAAATGTCGTACTTGCATGATACAAAACCTATTTTCTATTCTTTTGAACAAGATTTGACTGCAGAAGAAAACAAAAGTTAATTTTGTTTTTTAAAAAATCCAAAAACATCAAACAGACAAAGGCAAATAACCTCTAAAACTATATGTCCAAAGAACGTATTTATTGACCTATACTGTATACCATAGGCCTTTGTTATTAAAAAAAAAAAACTGTATTGGTTAAATTAGGCTGGATTTGCCTTCCAGGCGGTAAAAATAGCCCTTTTAAAACTAAGTATTTAAAGTATTTAAATATTTTCTAAAAAACTTAGAAGTCAGTTACTTTATGCCTTGTTTGTATAACTAAATCGTTAACATATTATGCTTTCAACTACTCAGTACGATTTTTTTCAAAATTCTGGAATAAGCGCCAATTTGACAGTCGAGTTCACTGCAAAGCGAGATGTGTGCATCACAGTCATCCCACACCTACCCAGGCTTTATGAATAAAGGGGGCTTTACACAGTTTTATATAGTCCAGTCAATTTTTATGAAATATTTTGTCTTGCTTCAAAACACCTCAAAAGTGAATTCCGCTAAAGGGCTTATTGTATTATGATTTGATTTGTCTGGATGTTTTTGTTACGTTTTTGAACATCAGGTAAAGTCTCAAAACTGACTAAACTTTTATTAAGGGGCAAAGCAAAGGAAAATTCCTAACCAAGAAGACATTTTTTTTCTGCCTTAAAGGGGCACCAGCTATTGCTGAGAAGAGACAATCTGAGCCTGTCCAATTGTTCGCGTAGCCCAGCCTTCTCCCCAGTTCTGGTGGCAAGTAGTACATCAGGGAATCCAAAGCCACTCTGAGTAGCAGTTGCTTAGTTGTTTACCTAACGATGCTTTCAGTTTAACCTGAACTTGTTACGAAATCATACACAGCAAAACAACAAGAAGCCTCTATGCAGACACTTTAGCTTTGAATTGATACAAAAGATCACATTGAGAAAGCAACGTACTAGAGACACTTATTATGCAAACTTTAAAAAAAAAAAAAAAAAGACAACTTTTCAGGAACAAAAGGATTCGTATTTAATAAGATGCCCTGTTGAAAGGATTGTTAGAACTGTGATTGGTTTAACTTAAAAGGAGCCAAAGTGATATGCCACAAAGAGAAATCAAAGCGTATTAAATCCTGCACGTTTTGGAGTGAAATCCACGCTCTGATGAAGTCCCTGGGGCAGAGCTTCCACTTCAGGATAGCGTCAGCCACAAGTGCAATTTGACTCTTGATAGACACAAAGGTAAAGGAAACAAAAATTTGGCAAGACTGAACGCTAGCGAGTTTGTGATTGAACTCTCCTCTGGTTTTCTAAGGTTCTGTTGATCTGAAAGCATAAATGGCAAATTCGTGCTCCTTCGATAGCATGCAGACGCGTTAAAAAGTGAATTCCTGATCGCTGCTCGTACAGAGCCAGGGTCTGCAGTCACCTGCGTCATGTGGGTTTAAGCCATTGGGAGTAAAGTTAGAACGTCGTAAATTCTGTCTGCCCTTGAGCGTAGACCTGCTTAAATGTTATGTTTTAGATCTTGGTTATAAGCAGAACATTGTTCCTGAAGCTTTTATTGTCACATAGTTCTTACTGTAAATAATTAAGGAAGCTTAAAATTAATTTTCCTTGAAAAATTGAATTTGCAGTGGCTGGGTTGTTTCTAGACAGATTTTGGTATTAATTTAAGAGATACAGTTTTTATAGTCTTTCCAACTTCTCGTTATGACTCCTGCAGTTTTCTTAACCTAAAAAATTGCTGCAATGATGAACAAAGAATTATACAAGAAAAAAAACATACTTTTGTATCTTTATTTTGGAATTTCTTGTTCTATTATAAATATTGAAGTATCCCTATTTCAGAAGACATATTTTGTTAATTGATTGTACATATTTAAATATGTATTTTTGCACAGGTCTTTTTTTCTTATATCCAGTTTTGGTACAATTGAGATCATCTAGTATTTATTTATTAATTAATTAAAAAAAAAAAAGCAAATACCTTTTTATAATTTGAAGTGGTTCACTGCCAAGCCAATAGTTAACATGCCTACTTTGCAACTTAAGGGATGCCTCCGTTTTGTGAAAGCTGTGTCCCTTTTCATGTCTTGGGAGTGGATACACGCAAACTGTTGCCCGGGTCCTGCGGTCGGGTTCTGCCGCGGGAACCCCAGCGCAGGATTGGAGCCGAAGTGGTCGATACGGCATTGCTTATCAGTTGCCTGATTCCCAGAAGACTACATTTAGTTAAGTGACACACTGCTTCTCTTTTTTTAGTGTTTGTGTGCGTGTGTGTGCGTGCGCATTTGTGTGGGTCTCATGTGGTTTAAAACTAACGGAAAAACTGAAAGTGCCTGATATAACTAGTTTTAAGCTTGGACTGTTTAGACAGCTTCTCCTTAAAAGACTTGAATGTTCAGTTGAAATTTTGGAGCTTGCTTTTTCCACCTATAATATGTGTGTGTGTGTGTGTGTGTGTATATATATACACACACACATACATATATTTATTTTCTGAAATTAATGAGATGGGTTGACAAAAGAAAGCGAATGATGCTGGTAACTTTTGTAAAATCTTTTAATTAGAATACCTTGTGTTGGAACAATCCCATTGATAACTCATATTTAATATAATGCCAAGCGTTTGAAATATGTTTTTAACCAGCAGTTTATTTAACTGTCTCATTTTGGGAAGGGAGGGAGAGGGGGAGTTATTCATTCATAAATGAAATAATTTAGAAAATCTTCAAAATAGTCGGTATTCCAGGAAAACAAAACAAACAAAAGAACCCAAGTAAGTACCTCTTAAAACCATTAAAAAAATAAAGATGTGATTTCCACATGACGTTTCTAAGGCAGTTGTCTTCCTGTAAGAGTTCTTTTGCCAAGGAATCTCTCTCTCGTCTTTCACTCATTCTGTCCTGGAGGAGGGAATTGGGCTTAGAAAGATTCTTAAATGTTTCACTGTTGAGCAGAAAATAATCATTTTTACCTTTTGTGCAAGATATTTTACGTTTTAAAGATAATTTTAAAATGAGCACTACATAATGTCAATGTGAATGTAGGCCTTGAAAGCATCTTGCTCGGTGTTGAGCCTGGTTCTAAAAGCAATCTCCTGTGTAAAATGTGTGAATAGTTTGATAATTTGTATACATAATCAAGAGCATCTGATCAGCTGAACTCTGTGTTGGCTGCTGTATAGTACATGAACAAATGTCATGGGATAGAAAAATTACTTTGGATATTTAAAAGAAAAATAAATATATAGTCTATTTGTTTTGTAACAAGTTTCTGTAAATAAAATAATTTATACTATTTATAAGAAAAAGTTGTGCTTTGCTTCATGAAAAAGATTAGTTTGTTGAACAAACATGTTACTAAACAAGGCAATAAAATTAGGACTTTTCAATAAATGAGGTTGGTTGCATGGAATACATTATATGTTTCTGCTTCATTATAAAATCATTCACCATTAAAGGAAAACATTATCTGTATTGGTGCCTATGTGAACTAATTTCAGAGAATTGGATGTGGTCAAATTCTGTCACTGTACCTCAGCATCGCGTGAGCGGCTACAGAATCAGCCCGGTAGGATGGGATCTTTACGTACTGCAGGTCTTTGGTACCTGTTTTTGAGAGGTGCCTGTATCGACTCCGCAGTGTTTTTCCGGTGCGAAGGACGGTGTGTTACTTAAGGTTCGCACTTGGTATCGTTTTCCAAGTAGAATAATGAGAAGCAGCTTTTACAATGCCAAATGCGGTATGTTGAATGACCATGTTTCCTTTCAACCCCCCCCTTCCAAAAAAGCGTCTTCTGTGTTTTCACAGTTTAAAGATCGTGTGTGAATTCAACAGGTTAAATACTCTTGCAGGCTTTCCTCTGCAAGTGACTTGGGACTCGTGTGTGGTGGATGACTTCTGAGGAGCGGTTTGTAAAACCGGTAAAACTCCTGTTAGTGGGATAGGAATTCATAGTTACATCCACGGCAATGCTTCCTTTAGTCCCCCTCTCTCTCTCTCTCTCTCTCTCCCTCCCCCCGCCCCCGCCTTTTCCTCTTACAACAGTAAGAACAAAGTTTTCTTTAGTATTTGGAATAAATGCTACAAGATACAAGTGGGGGGTCAGGCAGCAAGCAGGTTCTGCTTTGCCTTTTTATAATGAGTACTTCTAATAGTTCTACATTTAACTTATCTTTTGTGTTGACTGAAGATATTTATTTATTTATTGTCTCACGTTCCTGCAAATATCTTTCTTTTCTAGTAGCAATTTCTAATTTCTGCGCCGCCCTATAAACTGTTGGCACCGAGGTTGGTTGTGCTGGACTGTACAAGTGACGGCAGCACGGAGCGTGCAGGAGACGGAGGTCGCGCAGCAGAGCGGAGCTCTGCTTGTCATCACGTTCAGGCAAGTTCTTGACTGAGCTGTCTGCGTCTGCTTCAGAATTCAAGGATTGACTCTGCATTTAACTCCATTTGAAACAGGGTTCTGTATCCTCTAAAACTGGTAAGGTGAAGAAAAGAGGGAAAAATTTGCGTCTATCCCATGTAACTCCGAGCTCTGCAGGTTTGGAGTGTCCTGGCTCTCCCCATCCTTTGCTGCGTTAGGCACCGCTGCCGGCACCCTGCAGCGCAGTGCCAGGGAGCCCTGCCCTCGGGCAGGGAGCAGAGCTGCCCAGCACCTTATTGCTTCCCCCAGCGACTCCAGCAGTTCAGTAAAGGGGTTTGTCATGAAAAACGCCTTCTGACCAGGTGCTGGGGTAGAGCCCCGTAAACAGAGACTTCCCTGAAGTTGACAGTTTCTCTCCTGCCACTGATTGTCTCATAGGAAAATGCTCCTGTTGATATCCAGGAGGAGCTACTTGGTGATAGAGGAGTTTGAACTTGGTGGTGCGTGCAATGCAAATCCAAATGTCAGAGGTTCTCTATGCTTTTGCATACATGCGCATATTGTCCGTACCCTTTGCATTTAAAATGGAAGCTGGTGATATGTCCTTTGAACCCGAAGGTGTCAGCCTTCTCCTGGTGGAGACGTGTTGGGCTCAAAGGCTACAACCTGCCTGTGGTGGGAGAACTCCTAAATCCTGGTCCTGCACCTGCAGCTCTGGAGGCAGGGGTGCACAGCTGGCCCGCAGCGTACAGCGAACGGCCCCAGCACCCGTTGCCTTTGAAGCGCTCTGTGGCCGCCGTTACTTATGCCAACTACTGAAACCACCAATACAAGGGCTTGCAATTGGCTTTATTTAAATGCAAATTCCTGTTGGTTCATTATTATCACATTCTGCTGTAACAAATAATCAAACACACGTGGCTTGTAGGATCCACCGTGGGACTCTTAATTTGACTGAATGCTTTTCTCAGTGCTTTGGCTCAGAACTGCATTAGCTGCTGGATTTGTTCCTAACAAGCAGCATGGGATCTTTGTCGCGCAAAAGCGGCATATGTTTGGTTTGGGTTTGTTTTTTCTGGCCCACCAAAATTCAGGGGAATCTCAAAAACCTTTTCTGAAGTTGTTCAAACTAACCTGGAGTCAAACTTCATTCCAAAGGACGAAAACTGGCCTGAGAGATGCAGTCAGTCAAAAAGCCTTGCCCAAGCCCATGGGGAATGACTGTAGTTGACATCTGTAGCCAAATCAGTGCAAAAGTGTTCTTCGGCATCGGTAGAGACGGTGCGCTGCTGCTCGGTTTAGCTGCTCTCCAACACAGTGCTGGAAATTTTCTTTGTCCTCCATTTTTGCAGTTGAGCTCCCTTCACCTGTGTCCCCTCCTGTCCACAATAGGTGACTTTTCTCAAGAGTGAGTGCCTTGTCTCTTGTCTGCAAGGCAAGACCTTGAACTCGAGCTCAGCCTTGAGTGAGAGAAGAAATGGAGCCGTTGGCAGGCCAGCGGACAGGCGAGCCAAAAGACGTTTGCACACAAACTAGACGTCAACCATTTTGTAGCAGAACTTTACTGACAAACCCTACAAAACGTTCCATCTCCTGTCCTTCCCTCCTGCGTTCCCGCAGCTTAATGGCAGTGCACATATTGCAGCGCAAGGTGGAAAGCGTCCCCGTGGTGTGGCTGCGTCTTGAAATCTGTGTCCCATTCTGGCTACCTTGTTGCTAGTATGAAGTCAGCCTTCCAAAGCGACATTGGAGAATGGCATTGGTTCAAGGAACAGCACAAGCTTGAATTACAAGAGAGAATGTACAACTTTGGCATGTGGACTATAAATCCATGGAAAGGTGTCAAGACCGAGGCATGAACGGGTGTGTCTGGAGTGCCACTCACAATCAGACTTAAATAAATGGAAATTATGAGATGAAATAAACCCAAGGTAAAACTAACATTATCACGGGACAGTGAAAGGTAACTTGAAGTTACTTCAGGGTTTAAAGGAAGCAGAAATCCTATTGCTTCTGATTTTGATGTGGAAATTAAAGTAGGCAGTTAAAAATAATAGAATAGAAAAAATGATGCCTTTGATCAGCTCAAGGCCTGACCACCCTGGACCCCTCAGTATTCCTGCTCTTTGGAGAAGACTATGTACCAGATTGCTTTTTCTTTTTTCAGGAGGGCAATAAACAGCTGCTCTGGCTATGCTTCGTGCATCTAGCCGTGGACTTCAGGAGGCATTGCCTTTCCCTGCAACTGTCCAGAATTTTATCCCACCACCATTTGTCACGGCTGAGAGGCTGAACTGCTGCTGAAAGCCTTAGAATTGTTCAGGCAGAATTTGCCGCCACTTTCTTGCCAGGCCTTGGCCCAAAAAGCTTTATCAAGAAGCTCTGCAGGTTCCTCCCGGATCCTCCTTCGCAGGACGCAGGCCGAGATCAGGAAATGAGCAAGGCAAGTCAGGATCTTTAAAGGAGGTCTTTAAAAACTGTCTCTAGTGGAATTAGCATTTTTCTAGATTAGATAATGCTGACATCTTCACCAAGATTCGTACTAGAATGAATTTATTGGTGGCACACTGAACATGAATTCTCACTTTGCTCTGGTAGGATATGTGCTTCTGTTTTGAACATTCTGGTTTTTCACCTGCCTGAGCAGAGAACGCCAGATTAGGAAATGCTTGGCTCCCACAGGATGATAGTGATGGTTAGAACAAAATAAAAAGTGAAAGCTCTGCAAATATCTTACAGCACACTAAGAATCTTTAGTAATACTTTTATTTTCCTCACAAAGTAGACATTTCCAGGGTTGTGTTTTTTTCTGTTGCTTTTACCTATACTAAAAGAGCAGCAAGCTTTCTCTCGAGTGAATGAAGCCTCCATTAGCCTAGTTTTCTTGAGTAAGTTTCTATTCCCTTCAACTTACAGTTAAAAATATATATGGTAATACATAAGCTGAATGGAAATCCTGAGATTTATTTTGCGAAGCTTTGATATAGTTAATTAAGGCCAGTTCAATTACAAATATGTTGGAAAGGAAGATTCAGCTATGTACCAGAAATGAAATCCCTCAATTCAGTGAAGCCTACGGCCCATACCGCCTGTAGTATGGTCTTCTGATACGCTTAACGTTTGCATGTACGGAAGGTGGAAAAGATGTTACCAAAAGGCAGCCAGAACTCAAGTCTTCCTAGCTAGCTCTACTTTATCTGATATGGAACAGATCTAGAAAAACTGAGAGCTACTCTTGCAGCTCTGAAACGTCGGAATATTGGCCTAAATTTATTAAAACTTTATATGAAGTGGTATGTGTGTGAACACACAAAATATAGAATCAATAGCTGACCACATGGTAAACAAACTAGGGTTCTCTTTATTACTCTCACTATTCTAAAGAAAGCAAAGATCAGAATTTTCTTCTAATTAGTACTGTCTGAAATTTAAATCTTTTAAACTTCAGCTAAATAGCTGCTACTTGGAAAAAACAAAACAGCTTCTAGTAAGTAGTAAAAGAAAACCAAAAATCACTAGGTCATATTTTGGCTTTCAGAACAGTTCAACAGAGCATATTAATGGACCCTCAACATTACTGCTGAGGACTCTAACCTCGGGCAGGTGGCAGCGATTCAAAGTCGGGAGATCTTCCATGCTCTCCCAGTAAGAGGAGCAGGCATGCGAAATGCCACGCTGTCCGAGCTGTTGCACAGCAGCTTCCAAATGTCAGGATCATTCTGTGGGTACATCTACCTGTTGGTGTTACTTCAAGCATTAAAGTTGCAATGAATACAGACAGTAAATGGATTCTGTTGCTAAGTGCAGTGGCATCAAACAGCTAACAGAACTAAGTCACAGACTTTCTTTGGGAGGAAAAAAGAAACCTCAAGCCAAGCCAAGCAAGCAGGGTAAACAGCTGCTGCCGTAGGCTCTGCTACAGCCAGAAACCATGTGTCATCAGTATGGCAGCAGCCTACTCGAAACATTTATTCCTCAGCAGCTGTGAAGAAAGAAATCATAACCCCCTTCACTATTTGATCAGTTGTGTCAAACTGCAGTAGTGTCTTCCCCTGTTCCTACCGTCATTTTGACATCTGCAAATCTAACAGAGGAAGTAATTACAAATGTAATGCTTTGCTAATGTGCTGACTTTCTTTTCAACAGCTAGCAAAAATGTCATTTTAAGGGAGAGGCTACTTCAGTTAAAGATGTTCCCAAAGTCATAGCCCTTACAGTTTTCGTGGTTATGTTATTGCTTCACCGCAGTCATTTGTATCCTTATTCCTTCTCCCTTAAGCTGTAATCGTCTTGCAACAAGAGTTCGTTCTGTCTGGACAGTGCACAAACTAAAATTTTTGGCTACTTTACTATTATGCAACTGATTCTTTTCACCTTTGATTCAAATACAGAAGTCTTAAAAAAGCAAGCATAGGATTGCCAGCAGTTCTCTCTGTTAACAGATCTTGACCCTGCTTTGCTATTAAATATTGAACACAGTCAAGTATACAGTCAAGAACAAAGTGTGTATTACAAGAGATCACCAACTGTATCATACATTTAATAAATGAACTGGGATCCATACACCAAAACAGAACATTGTTTACATAATGAAGTGGAAAGTAAAAACACTACCTCTCTCGCTAGTAATTTTTTTACCTACAGTATATCAAGTTATACAATATATTTATAGGTTACTTCCAAAATGTTTTAAACATCTAAATTTTTCATCCCCTTGCATTAAAAAATTACATATTAATTACTCTGGAAAGTTTCTGAACTCTGTTTAGCAGCAGATCTCCTTTCTTGATGGTTTCTTGGTACTGCCAATTCTTGCTATCAGGCCTAGGAATTGTGAGGGGAAAAAAACGGTTTAGAAGTGAGAATATGTTTTACACCAAGCCACTTACATTTCTGTAATAAGTGTCATCAAAATGTATAGAATTCAACTGGAATTGTTAGCATACCTGTTAGTTTCTACAATCTCATTTACTTTGTCTATTTTGCAGTGTAATCGCCCAGCTGCAATAAATCTTGAAAGCTCCCTAAGTAAAGAAAAAAAAAAAAGTTGGTTAAATCTTGTTTCACCAAGGACTTGTAGACTTAGCAGTACTGAACCTGCTACTACAAAACAACATTGTCACCACACTATATTTCTGAAGCAACAGCCTATATATTTTCATAAGGCATCTTATACATCCTCATCTTATTAAAGCTTGGACATTACACACAAGAATCATCATTCTAGTGATCTGAATACAAAACGTCTTAGTATTTTCTTCTCAAGCCAAAGTTGAGTTAGTGAAATTTATCACTTGGCTTAGCATCAACCACTCTTCAAATTCAAAGGCAGCAGTCATGTAGTACCTATTCGGAATTTATCCTGATGTAAATATCTTCATGCCAGTCAATTAATTAGAAAAGTCTTTTAATGGTTCCCTACTCTCTAGTAGCTCTAAATAGGCTGCTTCTTTTTTAATTATTATTTTGCTTAATCCACTGGTAGTCTACAGTGCATTACTGATGGCAGAAGAAAATATTCCTGTGATCAAGAGTAAGACAAGTTACAACTAGTAATAAATTACTGGGAAGCATAAGAACTGGTATGACTTTAAAACATTTACCTTCGAATTGAATGGTATTTGGTTTCTCTTGAAACACCTATTAATTCATTTCTGAATATTTCAAGCAGTAACACTGTAACACTTTTCTATGTTAGAAAATCTGAAACGTCTCTATGCAAGAACGACTCTTGTGAAGGCATTTGAAACAAAGCGTTTCATGTACATAGAGTAAAAGTCAATTTCTCACTTCACGTTAGTTCTCATCATGATCTAAATCCGTTGGTTTTACACTAGAAAAGAATTGCAAATCGAGACCATAGTGTATGTTTGAGTTAAGTGAAAAACATCAGATCCTGTCCATGTACCAGAAAGCAAGCAAAACTAAATACGGAGACTTGTAGGGTACATAAAATGTGCGGATCCCCAAAGTTGTAACAGTCAAGTTTTCGCATAGTTGTGAACTAAGTCATTCTCTGAAATCTTAAGTTTCATAACATATGAAGGTCAATAGATATAGCAGTATAAAAAACAAAGTTATTAATAAAAAACTAGTTTCTCACACATGTTTAGAGTGAAAGAAAAACTGGAAAAGTTGTCATTGAGATATTGCAATCACATTATTTTCTTTATTGAAACATAAGGTTCACTTAAATTTAGCCAAGCTCTTCCATAGAAACATAACTTGGCATGTTTAGAATCAAAGTAGAACAAAGATTTTTATTCATAATGGGATCATTATAAATAATTAAAAGTTGTAAAGTGAGATCTTTATGAACTTAAAAAGCCAGATAACTTACTGATCTATGAATTCTACACTGACTCCAAATGCTTCTGCCATGTATCCTAATGTCAATGACCGGTAAGACTCTAGGAGCTGGCTATATGCATGAATTCTCATTTCCCGTACATAGTATCGATAGTGAGGTGCAAACAGCCAATCTTTTTTCATCTCTTGCTCTACAATGGCTGAAAAGAAAGAAAAAAAAAAAAAGAGAAAAGAAAAAGAAAATGAGTCGGTAATCTCTAAGAAATGTAACATATCAGTTATGTAAATAAAAGACATAACACCAGTTAATAAGTAATCAGTGTGAACATAACTATATTGTACTCTTGCATACTTCAGGATATGAAAGGTATTCTACGCTAAAGAGAAGTAAATTCGTGTAACCTGTATCAGTTGTAGAACCAGAAGCAGTTAATAACTTGGAAACAATATTGTGGCAAAGCTAATGACCCTGTTTATCAGCAGAGAATACTTCTTTCGGGGTGTGAGCCAGTCTCCCCTCTATGCAGGGGGACCACCTCACTGAAGGCAAGCGCGGGGATCAGCTGTCACGTAGGAGCAATGTGGTGCTGGAAACAAGCAGTACTTGGTACGTAACTACCCGAAGAAACATTGTTACCCACAGCTGGGTAAGGAAATAAAATTAACTTTCTGGTACGAGCTCTTAAATTACTTACAAGGATTTCCAGGCACTAAAGTGACTTTTTCTCCTGACAGTTCTAGTTCTCAGCTAGTGATAAGGCCAGCAAGAGAAAAATGTTGCCTTTAGCTCTTAATCTTATCAGGCCCAGTCTTCCACAAAATGAAAGGTTCTTTTTTGCTTTTTCTAAATATCTTATTTTCTTGTATTCTGAATCTCACAGAAGGAAAATAAGCAGTCTGCAGTCTGAGAACTGGCAAGACTGAGAGTTTTCTGAAAAGCTTTTCTTCAGCGTCACCCTTTTACAAACCAGAGCAGAAAGCCAATGGTAACAACAATGAAAAGTTTCCATGTAATATCTTTTACAGGTCGAGATTTCAGGGCCTTTAGACTACAAGTCCTATAACTTCTTTCAAAGATAAAACCTTTCAAAGCTTTCTTGTCTGACCTGGCTCTTCAGGTGAGACAGTACTCCATAGCCATTTGAAAATACTTTTCCACCTAATCAGATGGGACCTTTCAAAAAGCTCACTGTATGCAACGGTTTGTTTGTTTGTTTTAAAAATCAAACAGCAGCAAATTTTAGGTCACTGTGTAAACAACAACAACAAAAAAACCCACAAAACACCCCTCTATTTTTTCTTCTGCATAAAGTAGCTCTAGTTCTAGATTGTAGCTACTCCACAAAAGTTGTGCATGATCTGAAACAAATAACTGAAGCACCTGAAATAGTGGTGTAGGAAAGAACACAGCCTTACCTAATGACTGGAAAAAGGCTGCGTAACGGCATTCATAAAGAGAAAAGAGATACTGTCGAACAGCTGGCAAACTGTGTAACACTTCCAGAATCTCTGCTCCTTTAATAACCTGAAAGCAAACAAACATGTTTAAATACCATCACTTTCAGCCTGGAGATAAACAGGTTAAAGAAAGGCTGTGTCTGTTTGAACTGGTGTTTTCATCTGCTTTCCTTACCTTTTCCCTAAGGTCAGGCCTGTCTAACGCAATCATGCTGACATAGACTGTGTACGTTACAAATGTTTTGTAATCCATAAGTTCATAGGATGTAAACGTCGAAACTGTATCAAGGAAGAGCTCTGCTGCTTGTTTGAAATCTCGAATAGCTACACAGTAAAGGCCCTGGTACACTTTGAGACGGTTTCTCCTGTCCCAGTCTCCTCCTTCTTCTATTAGACTTAAAACAGAACAAAAAGAAATATTTACTTATGTAACTGTATTATGTAATAAGTTATATGAAACAAGTACAATAAATCAACTGATACCATGTGATTAGAGAAAGAATAATTTGTTTTATGTTACAGCTTGTTGAAACAGTCCAGGCTTTGGACACCTGTCAGGGGTAGGAAACAGGAGAGGCCAGACGCTTTTGCACAGTGCAAGTTTCAACTGAAAGCAAAAGTTCATAGCCTCTAAAGTTGTGATAACAGTCTTTTGAGTCGTGCACGCAAATATTACTGCCAACCTGGGCTGTGGCAACATACTCCCACTGCCTCTGCTGCTAAAATCAAAGCCATCCAACTAGCAGCATAGAAAAAAATTAAAAGTTGCCGCTTTTCAAGAATCATATTAACACAAAATTGATGTGGCTTTAAGCAGGACCACAGGCGAGAAATATCTGCTGAGAAAGCAACACACAAAATCATTGCCCAAGGAACATGATAACTGGGAAGACCCGCGGCCTTGGTGTCTCATAGCACCAGCAAAGAGACTGGAAACCGCAGCTTGCTACAGGAACCACTGAAGTTCAAAATGTTGGGAGCAGGGAGGCGCTGAAGGTAGCAGTGGAAACAAGGGAAGGACAGCTGCACCAAAGCACACGGTGCTGACACTGAGCTCTTGCTTCTAGAAGAAAAGCTGGCACTTCATAGAGCCAGCTGGGTGGCACTGGGCAGCAGCTGGATTCAGCTGGCAGTCATACAATCTAATCACACCCGAAGTTATTTGTCTTCCAACAGCTACAGAACAGAGAACTGGGAGCAGAGAGTGGGCTACAAATGAAAAGTCAGCTGCTAGAAAATAGCTGACACAAAATATTAATCTTTCTTTTCTCTTTCCCCCTCATAAAAAAATCCAGCAACAGGAAGCTCTCTAGTACAAGGTAACACCCACCCATCACTGTGATTCTGTCTTGCAACCAGTCTCAGTCATTTCTTGACAGCAAGGTAGTTATCTTCCATTTCTTTTGTTACAGTTTGTCTCGGAAGTGCTTTAGTGCACTCCAACAACCCAAGCAGTACCTTTTTGCCTTTTCAATGTTCCGTGTGATGAGGTCGTTATCCATGTAAAACAAGCCAATCCTTAGAAGATAGAACACGATATCCAGACGATGTCCCAGTGCCACAGTTTTGTCATAAGTCTTGCGGAACGCAGTCAGAGCTCCCTCCTAGCAAGACAGTATTTTCTACTATAAGAATATTAAAAGTACCTCGAATGTTTACAAAATGTCTGTCCTAAGTACACGCGTCGTCTTCCGGTGATAGTTGTGACTTTGTTAGTTTCCCACAGAACTTTAACATTATGCATTCTGAATAATCTTAAAGAATCAAAGTTTAAATCAAGTTAAAAGAGCCAATCCTCATGTATCTTTTAAATCTAAGGACTATGAAAACCTATTCTATAACTTGAAATTAAGTTGCACTATGTAAATAGCTTAAAAAAGTCTAAAGACACAAGGAAAGTGAAAAATAACATCTGCAAATGGAAAACAACTTTTTTCCTTTTCAAGAAAAAGATGTTTTCTTTTAAGGCCTGCTTGGTTTTTTCCTAGATAATTTAAATTTCAGTAATACCCTCCCCTATCTCTCACCCACGTCTGAGTTGTGCCATAAAGAAAACGCACTGTAAGTCACGCAGCTTCCTCCCTATGAACAGCGCTCACTGGAACCTGCCTAGCTAAGAGGATTACGATGCAGTGTTTTTAGTATGAATCCATAAAGCCTCTGCCATGAACCAACCTTGTCCCCAATCCTGCACAGGTACTCAGCTTTGGCCATCATTGCGTCTCGGATTTCACTCTCCCCCAAGATCTTTTCCGCATCTTCTAATTCGTTGTCGAGACGTTTCAATTCTTCCTCATTAGCTTTCTTCATTTTGTTCAACAGATCCATGTCTATCTGCCATTCAAGAGACTTGCAGAGTGCTTCATAATACGGAGCCATATCTGAAAGAAAAGCAGGAAGGCTTCTGCTATTAATTCCTGCAACAAGTGTCTGTGTGTTTCTGGAGCAGAGTACTGAAGGACGATACAACTGATCGTCAGTGCCAGCTACGTCCTTTCTACAGTCAGGTACCTATTAAATCCAGACATTTCAGAGCCAGTGTTCCAGCAGGCCTTGCCTGTCACGCTTCTTTTTGCTGATTCTTTACTACCGTTGCTCTCTTTGCACCTCTCCTACTCGCACTTTCCTTACTATTTATCTGACCCTGCGCACAGTAGACCCCAGTGCTCAACTCCTGCCTTTTAAAACACCATCACGATGCTAACAGCGGCCAAACCTGATATGTCCAAACCCCCATTTCCCCCTCCCCGTCGCTCTCGGACTGCCCATGCCCCAGGGGCTGACTGGTGCCCCCCAGCTGGGAAACCTGTACACCCACACCCCGGCACACACACCAGACCGCCCCTGAGATAAATGAACACAGTCAGACCAGCTCCCTGCCTCCGCACGCAGGCCTCTGGACAGACAGACAGACAGACAGAGCCGCCCCAGC
>NW_009221266.1:672-1446 GCF_000690835.1 Fulmarus glacialis | reverse complement strand
TGTGGCTGGCAGGGACAGCACAGACCCTACGGGAAAGGCATCTGTGTTCGGAGTGGGTGCGAGACAGCCACTCCAGATGGCATGTCTGATTGAATCAACATCTGTTGGCCAGCGCCTGAATCCCACCACTGCAATGAGGCAGGCTCTGACCCATCTCCATCCAGCCAATGCAGGGCAGGTCATGAACAGGAGGCCCATCACACCAGCATCTCCACTCAATTGCCCACTCCCAAACTCTGCCGGTTTTTCTTAAAGCCGTCCTTTATTCACCCACTTGACGATACAACCAAGGAACCGTCCAAGGATTTTCACAGTGTTCCTGGATCACAGCATGCCCACACCCAAAGACATTTTCAGCAGCATCTGTCCTTCCTTGAGATCAGCTTCACCTCCAGCACAGGCCCTCCTGGGGCTGCAGAGACACCACAGGCAGCAAAGCCCTCTCCTGCCAGGACTGCAGAGCCCAGCCTGGCTTTTCTCTGGCCTTGGACAGAGAAGCGTTTCCTCCTTCTGTGCCTTCTCATTGCCATCTGCCATCCCCTCCAGCAGGTCTCTGGTCTCAAGCAAAGCATTTGCACACACTGGGTCTTGGGCACTTGGTACCAGGTTTGCCTGTGGCAAGTCTGAGCTTGGCCCCAGGGCTACAGCTGAGGTGCTGCAGCCCAAACGTGCGTCACTGCCCTCAGCCTGGGCACAGACCGGAGGAGCTGGAGTCCCATGTGTCACTAGAGACTGTTGACATTGATGGAATAAATGGCGAGGGGTGGTGGGACA
>NW_009221266.1:0-620 GCF_000690835.1 Fulmarus glacialis | reverse complement strand
GAAAGAAGGGGAGGGGGATGCCCTCCATCTGAGGGAGCTTGTCGTCTGTATGGAGCTCCTCTATGGGACGTGCAACAGGTTGGGTGAGCCCTTGGGGGTGAGGGTCAGAGGAGAGGCCTGTCAGTGTGACATCCTGATGGGAGACAAAGCACCTGCAATCAGGGTAGGGAAGTGGACTAAGCCTTCTTTAAGCAAGCCATGGAATTCTCCAGATCCATGACCCCAGGTCTTATTGGGGACTTTAATGACCCTGACCCTCACTGGAAGGGGAGCACAGCAGGATGCATTCTGTCCAGCAGGTTTCTGGGTCTCTTGGGACAACTTCTTTGCCCAGGTGCAAGGTAGGCCAACAAAGGTGCTGCTCGCCTGAATCCAGTCCTTGCAAAAGAGGGAGGCCTGATCAGGGATGTGAAGACAAGTGTGTGCCTGGGCTGTAGTGACCATGAAATAGTGAGGTCTCGGCTCGCAAGGGTAGTGAGGAAGGACTGCAGCAGACGACAGATGCTGGGTCTCTGGAGGAGAAGATTTTAGCCTCTTGAGGGGACTTTTGGTGGGAATCCCATAGGCAGCAGCACTCAAGGGCAGCAGAGGTCAGGACAGCTGGTCTTTCAGGACACTGT
>NW_009221265.1:37283-42381 GCF_000690835.1 Fulmarus glacialis | reverse complement strand
GGCACAGCCGGGAAGCGGCGGTGCCGTTGCGACAGCTGGAGTTGAAACGCTGCAGCTTCATTTCGGTTTCTGGCTGAAGTGTGGGCAGGGTGGGTTTGTGTTCTGTGGACTGGATGTGTTTTTAAAAATAGAAATTGGAAATCGGAAGGGAATTGCTTGAAGTATAACGTGAACTTAATGTAGCAATTTAACTTACATATTACTACCTAAACTGGGGTATGTTTTCAGATTTCTGCTATATGAAGACCAACCCCTATAGCTTTTAACAAATAGCTACCCCAATTTATATTAAGATATGGTGATTTTAATCTTGATCACTAAGCATCATATTTGAGGTGGTACGTGGCTCTTACATCTAAAGAAAAAAAAATTGAGTTTATGATGTTATAGACAAAGAACATTAAAAAATTTGTGCATTTGAGGTAACTGCTGACATCCAAGATGAGTTGCAGGCCTCCATCTCCTCCTTTTCCAATTGACTACTGTCCATTTAAGAAACAAACTAGCTGAAAAAATTGTCTCCGATCTCTTTTTTATAATCTGTAAAGTATAAGCACTGGCAGCTTGCATTCTTTTTGTATAGTTAAATAATAAACAGACTCTTCATAGCATATTTATTTGCCTCTGAATGTAACTTATTCTATGTAAAGATTTTTCAGATGTGAAGGCCATATTTATAGTACAAAAAAATAGGATTCTAAAAGTTCCAAAATGGGTGCTTTGCTTAAAAAAGAAAAAAAAAAATCCTCTCAGCATTTCAGGATTCTTTGTAGACCCTTGGACATTCACAAGTTCAAACACGATGTGTCATGTCTCTTTAAAAAATAGTAATAGTTGCATTTGGATCTCGTATTAGGATTCAAATACTGGTCTTAAAGAACAAACTGTTAATTAACGGGATTTGTTTTTCTGAATGTCTCAACTTTTATTCAACAAATCTTATGCTCATAAAAAATTTTCAAGTCATCCTCGTTTAGTTAAGCTGTTAGTCAGTATTAGCGTTACTCCAACCAGAAAAAAGAGTAACACTAGTGGGTTAAAAAGGGTTAAACGCATTTGTTTCACAACAGTCTCTACACTAAACTGAGCTTAAATGTTTAAAGCTCTGCATGCAACTGCAACTTTTCTTCCTGATCAAGAAGTTTCCCTCTGCTGCTTAAAATATCCACAGCCTCTCCCGTGGTATCTGATGGTTGTTACCCACTGAAGGATGCAGTAGCTGGCAGTGATCTGGAGGAAGAAAATTACAAAGCGAAAGCAGGCCAAACTGACTGGAGCAGTACCGATTTTCTGTGCTTCTCACAAAGGGCATGGTTACATCCTAATTGCAGGGTACTGCATCCCTCGCCCGGAGATGTGAGTCAGCTGGGCTGTAATGGACCAGCAGCGTGGCTGCCTTTGCTTAACTTTGTAGAAGCTGCATTTAGGAAGGTATTTTTGCAGTAATAGAGTTAACTGTTGCAGTTGAGTAAATTAATATCCTAACTCTTGAAGTCTAGTATCCCATAAAAAACCCAACACCCTTACCTCTGCCAGAATGCTTATCGAAGTTACAGACTAACTGAGTTAACTTTTATGGTTGCTTTTGGGTGGCTGGTAAAAGTCACATGAAGTATAAAGGTATGAAGTGCTGGAATCTGCTCACAGAGACACCCATGCCTGCCCTGAAGAGTTAACAGTCCATATATCAGTGGCATATAAAGGGTAGGGGAACAGAGGTGCACCCTCCATCAATAAAATTTTTGTATGTATTAGTTTGTTTTATCACTAAATATGCTCTGACTGTCTCCATGCCCTATTCTATTGCTAGTAGTCTTTGGACAGCTATATATCAGAGTTAGAAAAACTGTCCTTGAATAGAGATTTCAAACCAAAGCTAATGGCCTTGTGGATTAGTTTAGAGAGGGTGCTTCTTGGAGGAGGTTGAAGTATTCAAGAAGAATCTCTGATGGCTGAAAGACAAGCAGCCGTGTCTAGAAAAGCAAAGATACCTGAATGGGATGTTGCAGTCAGAGGACTGGACAATGAGGCTGTAGCTGTTGAATTAATGTAAAACAATGTAATTGTGTTTTGAATTGGATAAAGATAAAAGGAGAGAGAGAGAGAGATAAGCTGGAGAGAAGGAAGTCGCATTAAATCGGATTGGATTCCTTTAATTCCTGGATGAAAGCTTTAGCTTCCGAAAGGGCAGAACTCATACAAGAGGGATGCAAGCCTGGGTTTGGAATTACACAAAGGAAAGTGAAGATGATTGTTCAGGGGAAGCAGAAGCAAAGCGTGGCCTTTGCAGATCAAGAGTTTTGGAACAGGCTTATAATGGAGTTGAGCCAGAGGAGTGTAATACAAGAAAAGGAGGTGAAAGAAGGGAGTTGAAAGCAGAAGTGACTGGGAAGTGATGGTTGGCAGATTTCTAAAAATCTGTGGGTTTTTTCAGCATTTGTTGAGGTTTTTCTCTAGCAACCTCCTTTGTTTTGTTCATTTGTTTTGTTTTTTTTTGGGCCATTGCCATAACTATTGACTGACTTCTGTACATGCATGCTTTACTATTAAATAGTAAAGGAAGTAGTCTGTGTACTCATCCTAGAAACCCAGAATGTAATTGCCTAAGGAACAAAATCAACGTGCTCACAGTTGTAGTTGTCCAAGATTGCTGGACTTCAGAGCACAGCACAAGGCAAATGTGCTATTTGCCTGTTATAGGCTATTATATATTCATGTCATTAATGTTTTAACGTACAGTGTATAGTGGACATTGGAGAATTCACGTGACTTTGGGTTTCTGCTTTTAATTCTGCCACGGAATAGAGTCATTACCAGTATCCGTGACATTCCTGTATTTCAATTCCTCTGTTTCCCAAAGGGGGCCTATTAGCAGCTGCACAGCACTTAATCTAAAGAGTAATCAAGATAAGATATATCTGAGAATATGCTAATGTTAATATTATCATTAATGCAATCCAGGATCCTGGCAATGGACACTTAATCTACTGTTGCATAAATAAACCTATTAGAAGGTGAATGTCCTCTAATGGCAGGGGTGTTCAATGAAGGCTAAGCTAAGATTTTTGTGTCTAAAAGAAAGTAAGTTCCTACTGTGGACATTTATAAGGAACCTTTTAACTCCGTGCCTTGAGCCATACTTTGGTATTGTAAGAAGCACATGGGAAATCACAAGTTTCTTAATACTTTCCTTTAGTCAATATGGTGCAGGCATGTTCTTCATTAAAATGTGGGAATGTGTAAGCATTCCTCCCCACTGCCTGTATTTGCTCTTCCACCTGCGAAGGAGAGCAAAACAAAGCACAAAGTATGCCTTTACAAACTTGAGTTTGTACTCTACGTCAGCGCCTGATTTGGAGGACCATTTTCTTAATAATTTTCAGTGGATCAAATGTTCTGGTTGCGAAGATGAGATTCATTTTCCAGCTGGAGATTAGAGTAGCAGACCTCTACATGCCTTCACCTAACAGATGCCTCCCCTCAACCCTAAGTATAACTTAATAGTGATCTTGCTCTCAGCTGGAGACTGCCGCTCAATGCCAGTGGAGAAGGGTCCCAATTCTCCTTGAGGTCAGCACTTTGTGGTCATGCTAATAGGTCTGCACACACAATCTGAGGGACAGCATTGTTCATTTTGTGGCTTTCATTGCATTATCCATTTTTGATATATCTAGGTGTTGATATGGAAATTCGGGAGATTTGCTAAGATTTTCCATGGGAACAAGGTCCTGACTCAATGGCCTACTATGGACATAGATTCACTCATCTCTGCTGGCTGTGCAAAACATTCATAGCATAGCAACTTCTGTTTCTCAACCTGTTTTTCACTTGCTCGTTGCCAGTTGTCATGAAGGTATGCTGGTTTCCTTCCGAGAGAGTAAAAGGGCTGACCTGGTTGTAGGGAGCCTGGTGTGAAGGGGCTCCGGGACTGAACTGTGTCTGGAGGTACATGTACGTGTTGTTTGTCGTCCAGAGTGACTCAGTAGTTTTCAGCAAAGTATTTAATTGTCTTCCACAGTCTGCATTTCTGAATTGTTTGTGACCAAATGATATAATTCCATACATCGATTTGGAAGCATGGCTTACAAATTTCTTTAATAACTTCTTGTTGCTAATAATCAATTGCAGAGAAGCTCTGCTCTGTCATGCTGAGCTTGCATAGCTCTGCTTGCACTTGGAGTTGAAATCTTCATTAGTTATTCAGGTGTTGCCTAGTCTTTGCTATTGGATTTTCTGACCTCTTGGCCTCTCTCTCTCTAATCTTCAAACAGGATATCCCTATTCTTTGCAGGTGCTTCTGATACTGCTGACTTTGTTTAAAACATTCTCGCTTTCTGTTCTGATGCTGTCAACTTCTCTTGGTATTACAAGTTCCCATGTTTGGTAGCTCAAACAATTAGTAATCTGTGGTTAAAAAATGCGTTCTGACTGTTGAGGGGCTAATAAAACAGCTCTAGGTTTTAGGACTGATAGATGATGACTGTTGGAAAGAGAAGTGTCGTGAGAAATCGCCCAATTTTAAAAATTCTTTTCTGCCCACTTAATCAAATGACTCCTGTCTCTTGGAGAAACTTAGGCACAATTTTCGATCAACCTGTCGCAAAACCAAAGGGGGAGGAGGCTAAACTGGGACTGAGACTGTAGTGAGCCGTAAGAGCATGCATTTGGTGTATTGCCAGATCTGGTTTTCTTCCTGCCTTGTTGCCTTTTCTCCCTCTTTCTTTAAGGTTTATAAGGCGTTTGGCAAAATGTGTGTGATACTTTACTGTGTGTTCAATGTAAGCAGTTCTGCAATATTCATGTAAGGGTAAGATACTTCACCAACCTAGCAATGCTCTATTTTATGAATATGTGAATGACAGTTAAAATATCAAGACTCTTGATGCAGGTCCTGCCTTCTTGAAGAGGAAAAAAAAAGTGCTGAAAGCCAAACTTTGCTGCAGATTGCCGCATGCTGCAAGGGCATTGAGAGTGCCCTTTGATTTCTGATGTAGGAGGGTCTTTCAGATGTGCCTTTTTATAAAATATATATATTCGTAGTGTGTTTTGGTATTTTGAAGGCAAAGAATACTTCAAATTTCTAATTTATCCTTTTTTG
>NW_009221265.1:15671-37270 GCF_000690835.1 Fulmarus glacialis | reverse complement strand
AATGAGATTTGTTATGACAGTAAATGAGTATGTCCAAAAAAATCATCCAGCAAAAATACTCTGATAGCTGCTACTTTAGAGTTCGTGTTGCAGAAATACCATAGAAGGACTCAGATTTCGAGGGGTGATTAGAAGACATAGGTATCTTTGAAAATCCTAGTCTGGGTAAAAGGACTGCATGGGAATTCTTTGTTTTGTGATATCTTCTCTTGATTGTGCCATAGCAGAGCTGAAGAGAGAGCTATTCCAAAAGCTATGGCTTAATCTCATAAAACAGGCTTGTATAAGTTATGAAGGATCTTAAAGGCTCGTATGTAACAATCCTTATAGAAAGTATTTTTGCCAACATTTGCTTGTTGCCATGATAAATGTAATAACTGCAAAGTCTTATAGAGAAGTCCTTTCCAGCTCTGGTAATCAATCAATCACATTTACTCCTGATCTGTGTTGGTGCCGCTGAGTGCAGGATCAAACTGAATATTCTTCCTGCCACTGATTCACTGAGGATACCTGTTTTGGGACCTTTATTGTGGCTAATGATCTGCTCTAATGCATTCATGATGCAGAAGCGTGTGGCATTCCAAGTAGCGTCATGATAAATTTTGCTCAGATTTACCCAAATTATGGAGGAACTACATATGAAGTTAGCATTCGCTCTAAAACGTTTGCCACAAGAGCATTAAGGATGTACATGTAACACTGTCATGGTAGATCTGGCATTATATTATTATTATGGTACTTCAGGTCCCCTTTGTAGTCTCCTCAGTAATTATACCAGTCTTTAAGTGACTCAAGACTAACAACTTTTCTTAGGGCTCTGCTTATTAAAACATTATTGCAGTTACCCTGTCAAACGCTGCTTAAAAGTCAATCGAACTCTGTAAAACCTTCAAAAACCTGATAAAGTTCAGCTCTAAATTGTGGGTCTTCGGGCTAGCGCTGTCTCACTGCTTTTGCCTCTCAAATCAACTTGCTGAGGTTTGTGGTCCTTCCACTTACTGCGGCCGCCTCCTGCCAAGTTTCTCTCCCTTGAGAGGATGGGGATCCTTGTCTTCGGCTCCCATGGGTTTGAGTCAAAGCTGCTTCTCCTCCTTGGCAGGCTGCCCTTCTGCTTCAGGGGAAGTAGCTCACCGGGCTGTTGTCAGATGATCTGGTTGCCAGCCCAGGCCCCTGTCTGTTCTCTGCATCTGGATAACTGGATGTGGAGGGTGAAGTCCAGTACTATCAGAGGATCAAGCCCACCACTCTTGGACACAGGATTGTGGTGTCTTCCTACACAACATCTCTTTCTCATTCATCTACTGATATGGTTGAGTTTTTTGGTCCCTAAATTATCTTTTTTCAATATGTATTTTCAAGAAACAGTGTAATTTTTGGGTTTTTTTGCATTTTAACCGCAACTGCTAAGTTTTACATGTCCAAAAATGCCTGTGACTCCCATCCTGGCTCTCTTCTCTCTAGTTTTGACTCCTCCTTTAATTTATTTTAAACTATGTCAAATTTACTATGATTGTGTGTGGAAAACTTTCAGACAAGAAAGCCTTCTGAGCCCTTCTAGTCATCTTCTTCCCTTTGGCGTGCCAGTGGCCTCCTGGCAGTTGTATGGCTATGCTGTTCCGAGGAGATGTCTTTTGGAGTGCGTAAAGGATCACAGAAGCCCGTCAGATGAAGTTTTGCTCTTCATAGCCACAGCTCCCTGATAGTACTTCTCTGAAGCCATTGCAATATTTGCATTAATCTGAGGAGGAGAATCATTGCTGCAGGGATGAACCGTACAGCGGCAGCTGTGCTGAGCTACAGCCAAGTGTGGAACCATGTCTCTCTCCTCAGATGGAGGCATGTTCGATGCAGAGGAGAGCTCTGAGCATGGAAGATTATATCTGTGCAAGCTTTTTAATACTTTAGTGGGATGACTGTATGAGGGAAGGTTCATGTTTTTTCCCAGAAACTTTATTGTGTGAGCGTTGAGCAGCAAAGGTGGCTGAAGAGCTGCATGGGAATGCTGAGCACATGGACAGGATGGGTTCTGCCAGGCTGTGGTGTGCACTTCCACGATGGCCGGTTGGGTAAGTTCAAGTGGAAAGCCAATCTCACCTGAAATTAAGGACATGATTACGTAGAAAATTAAAGAAAGTGGCAAATGATGTAGAGCTGTTTACTGTTGAGTCAGGAGGAGTCCAACTTGAAAACTGGATTCAGTTAAAGAAACTTAAGAAGCGTGGCATTGCTGCTGGGCGTTTGCCATCAGGCAGTGAAATTTGGTGATTCCTCCGGTAATTTGACCATCTCTGATTTGCCTACCTACACCAAATTCACTCTACAATCTCTCTCTCTTTTTTTTTTTTTTTTAATTGAAATGAATGTTCCCAGACCACAAAACTGTAGGAAGTGACCATGCTTTAGAAAAAGTGTGTTCCAGAATGTAATATCAATACAGGGTTTAGAAAAAGTTTGTGTGGGTAAATGCCTTTTAATGGTGCCTTGATACTGAAAGTGTGATGTATGTGAGCATGAAGGCTACAGCCCCAACTTACAGCTCAAAAATTGCCCAGAAGAATAGCAGTATGTAGGAACACGGTCTGTTCCAGAAATGTCTCCTTGGAATATTTCAGCCCCTGAAATTCTGTGGGAATGAAAAAAATCCATCAGCTGTTTCAGAAGATATGTACAGTGAAAATGTTGATTCATTTCGATGTCCTAGGCTGTATCAAGAGGAAAATGAGTTTTGAATTGTGCTTTTCTCACACTTTTCAACTTTAAACAGGACTTTGACACTTGGATGTAGAGGGTGAGTCATATTTAAAAAGTATTATCTGTGGAGTTGATTGAGCAATGTATTGGCATGCCTAAGAGTCTGCAAGTTTCATCAAGCTCCTCTTAGCCTGTAGTTCTGACAAAATGTTAGTAAACTTTCTGCTGTTGCCCAAGAACTGTTTATGGGAAAAGTTAGCCATGTCAGTAGGCTCTATGTGTCAAAGAATGCATGTTACTTCCAGTGGGACCAGCTAATCTTTTGGTAAGCTTTCTTCTGTATACAAACTAAATGTAAGACCAGTTGAAAATGTTTGGAGTATGTCATTGTGTTGCTGAAAAATGTTTTGGTCACTGATACTTGTTGTATAAAGGAGCAAAGTTAGTGTGAACTCTTTTTATTACGTTTGAATGCTTTATTTGTAACGTAAAGGCAGTGTTAATGGAGGGTTTCTGCTGATTCCTCTGGTAGTGAAACTCTGTTCCTTGGTTTCTGAAGCCAACAAGAGATGCTGAAAAGGAGGCCTTTCTCTAAACGTTATTGATGCCTTTCAGAGCTTGGAAAACATGCAGCTAAAAATGACCTAAAGCGCCATCTGCTTCAGTGAGGAAAATGCCTTCACTCGTCTTGACTGTTAGATCCGTTGAGCTTTCCTTCTTGCCTAAATGGTGTCCTTGAGACAATAGTCCTTTCTGCAGCTGAATGACACAGTGGTCCAGATGGGTTCATCCTCAAGGGCTGCCTACAGCGCCTGCGTTGCTACCCTTGTTCTGTGTTCTCTCCTCCTGCAGATGCGATGTGCATTGGTTGTTTGCCTCTCGCGCTGCAGCTGTGCACGCGTAGCGGCTCACTTGGGTTCTGCCCACTCGAAACGGCCAGCGTCCTCGGGAGAGGGGGTATTTCATTGCAGGGTGATTTTCCTTGTTTGAGTCCTTTCCCTCTGACCTCATGCTTCTTCACAAGGGAGTAGCATTACCGTCTACTTGCACAGTCAAGTCCTGTAGTATCTAGTGAGATAGATGGAAGACATTATTCTACCTCTGTTGTGTCTAGCGTTGCTCTTTATGTTACATCTGACCCTCTGAAACCTACAGTTGCTGTGGGGGGCAATGGAAACTGCGTTGTCCCTGTGTCACAGGGTGAGTCTCTGTTTGCTCAGCTCCCCAGTCTTGGTTTTAGAAGTGTGATCTTAAATGGTCATCAAAGTTTTTGTATGGATTATGACAGGAAAACATTCTGAACTTTACAAGTTTTCATTTATGACTTTCCTTTGTTTCCCATTTGTAACCCAGTACTTTATTAGTCACCCTTATAATAACCTATTTTATCATACTTTTCTTAGCCATTAGTCTTTAATGAAGAACCTTGTCAAATGCATTTTAAAAACATGAGGTTGAGCAGTCTCTAGTTTTTCTGGGTTTGCCCCAACAGTGATATATTTAAGACGTCTTGCACATCAGTTAGATGTGACCTTTTATACATGAATCTTTGCTGCTTCCCTTTCAGAAAAAGAAAAAAAAAAAAGAGTATGGCTTCCCAAAAGTTCGTGCAGTTCTTCCTCTCACTGGGATATGAAGACTTTCACAACAACAGAAGTTACAGTAATTAGTCTCATAGGAAATCAAAAGTTATAACTAAAATTTTCGTGAAGTCAAACTAACATCATCTTCTATACATAAAAGCACAGCAGGTATAAGATCTGGTACCACGGGGTTTTTCTGGTGCTGGAAACAAGTGTTAGATTGCCTCTTGGGAAGCAACATCTTGCCCATTCAGTTACTTAAATTTGTTCTTTTAGATCTGTGAGATCAAATGGTAGTTCATGCTAAATTTGCTAGCAGTGACAGCTCGATAGTTTTCCTGTCTTTATTGCTGCGTCACTTAACCTTGGGTGAATTTTTGAGAAAGATGAAGTGGAGGGGAGGAAAGACAGCAAGAAGAGAAGTTTTCAGGGGAAAATAGGAATTTTTTTTTCTTAGTCAGTTTGTTGTAACTCTTCAAAGATGCCCACGGTTTTGGAGTGTTGTGTGAAGGTCTAGGGTGAGATGCATGAGCAGATATAGCCGAGTCCAACAGAGCTCTGCATTGTATTTCTGTAGGACCTCTGAAGGATCCCTGCTGTTGCCCAGGTATTGGATCTGCAGTAGTGATACCTGCGTAATACATTGCATCGGTTTGTGCTCAGATTTCCTTTTTCCTGGTGCTGTTCCCCTCATCCATATTTCTGAGGACCCCTTTTACTTTACTGTATTGAGTAAATGCAAACAGCCTCTGGTTTCAAAACCGCAAATAAATAATACAAGAGATTTTTAAATTTTTTTTTTTTTTTTTTACTAATGAGAAGAATAATTGCTGGTGTTTTAGAGGTACAAGCAGTCCTTGCTTCTGACTCTGATTTCATTGATAGTATGATGTTTATGCGGAGAAAAGCTATTTGAGGTCATATTTATGACTTTGTCAAGATCTTCATCTGCTGAGAGCTGACAAAACCCCACCAAAGTGAACTGGGCTATGGCACTGCGCTCTGGCTGATGGCGTTTAACTCTCCCTCTGCCCCACCCTCATTTGGCACAGAGAACAGATATGTGATCCAGAATTCAAAAATGAACACGGACCTCTTAAAATCTTTTCTTATTTCTAGCTTTTCCTCAGAATAAATGACTTATTTACAAATGTACCCCAAAGAGGCAGCTGTAAAAGCCTTTTCATGAAAGCATGATTCTATTCTGCAGTTTTTTCATTAAATAACTTTTTTTCTTCCCGCTAAAGAAAGCCCCATAGATACTGAGATTTATGCACTGGATAAAAAGAGAGAGCTTGCATGAAAAATGGTAAATAATGATGATTAATATAGTAAATGAGTGTCTATAAATATTTTGAGAATGCTAGGGAAAGTAAAAAAGAGATTTTGCAGTTCTTTATTATGCTGTGATATGTGAATCCAGTTCAGTGACACTGAACTTTTGATTAAAATTAGATCTTTGCGAATGGCAATAGAGAAGATCTGAGGAAATCATGTTGCATTTATGTTTTATTGTTTATTTTTTAAAAGTGATTCTTTGGCTTGGAGCTATTTATTCTTATTATTAGACCTAGGCTTATTTTTGAATTCTGTCTCTGAGCAAAGTTTTGGTTTTTTTTCTTCCCAGTGCAAGTAGAAAAGTAAGTTTTTGAACAAATCTCTTATTTTACATACAGCAACAATATACTCTGGATTTCTTACAACACAACTGAGGCTGAAAATTGTCCTTTTATAATGTGAACATGTGCTAATTAACACTGTATTCCTCTACTGTAGCATAAATTTGTGATTGTTTTCAAAATCACAGTTAAAATTCCTTTTATCTACATAAAAAGATTAATATATTTTTCATTTAATTTCATGAATGTATTTATTTTGATTTCCCGTGGACTTATCTGCGTCCTTACTGAACTTAAGAAACAGTAATTTCATGCATACTTAAAGGATTGTTAACAAGCTGAGGTTTCTGATCTCCTATTAAACGGAGGGGAGGAAACTAAATTAATATCTAAGGAATCTGTTATTTTGTGAATATGACTGACTCCCAGAGTGTCTGCTATAAAACCTCATTGTTCTTACAAGCTCTGAAGCATAGCTTTTAAGTTCTCTCTTGCTATAACATTCTGTATTATTTTCTGTCTTGATTCTCTTGATGCTTTTCTTCTGAGTCTACAAATTTGATCAGAATCTTTTAATTAGAAACCACAATGCTATAAATAGTAGTAAATATAAAATTCCTTACATCAAGGGAAGCATATAAATAGGATTTTCTCATAATTTTTTTTTTTTTTTAAAAGGCATTCTTCTATTTTGGTAGAAATTACTGTTATCTCTTCCAGCAAAACTTATTAAAAAGCATCTAAGTGCTTTATGCAGGATACTTCGGAAGTAAGAAGCATGTATTATAAGGAACTGCACATTAAATCACAATATATTTTTTATTCTCTTTTTTCTTATTTTAATGGGGAAAAATATTAGTGTTCATGTTACTATGCTGCTTTCAACACCCAACTAATTATACACAATGTGAGGAAAATTTCTAAAATATTTCCTTTCAAAATTTTGTTAGTTAGTTTATTAAGAAAGTATTTAGCTTGTAAGTGTTTCACTGGTGGCTAAAATATTTGACCTATTTGAAATGAAAATCTTCCAAACATATTTAAGGTTACCTACAGTACAGTGCAATGAGGCTCACTGTTGATCTGCAATGATAGACGTTGGTTGTAGTTTATGTCCATTGGAGATGCTCATTCTTCAGGGCCAGAGAAAGCTGATCCCCAACAGGGGTACTGAGGGGACTGTATCAGAAATCATCATTATTCTGTTGTGTTTCTTTGTAATAATAAAGAGACGTACTTGCTACTGATTGCCCATCTCCTCTGTTACTGCAGTGATCCCTAAAGCATAGAGCAGGTGATTTTAAATAATTGGAATCACATCCCTCTTGGTTTGGCAGGGAGGATTGCGTACCACTTTTGTTTTTCTAGGATTCAAGCTTTTAATATTTGTTTTAGATAAAATATCTTCGTGCTTAGTGATTTGAAATAATCCTTTCCACTCATTTACGTTTGATTCCTTTCAGACATTCATTGAGATGCTTGAACTTTGAAATCTTTGACAGAAGCTAGCTCTCCCATAGTTGCATTGGACGCAGGGGATGCTTAATTTTCGGTAGGGGGGCTTGCAGGGTAGTACACTTTGCATGCCACTAGAAATTGCATCTGAAAGTACTGCAGCTAATTTCAGAGTTGTTATTGACGTTTTTCTTCTTCAGCTGCATGACATTAAAATTTCAGAACTTTTTGATTGTTTTGGATGCACAAGCACTGCGCTCTTTCATTAAGTTGTTGGATTCTCCTTTCCTGGCTCTTGTTCATGTTCTGCATTGAGTGCATCTTTTCTGGTCTCCAAGAACTCCCCTTTTCTGACTCAATTGTCAGCTGTTGATGTGTCACATCTATGGTTGTTGAAAAAGCCTCGAATTTTCTGAGAAAGTTCCTTGGTTTGAGAACTGAATGACATAATTGATTGTCTTGCTTCAGTGATTTAGAGGAGCCTTTGCAGGTGTCTTTCTTGTTACTTCTGCTTGAATGAGACGGTATAGATGGTATAAAAGTACTTATTTCCTTTCTTTGGGTTCTTTTATTGACACATGTCTATGAATCTAAGTTTCCCTTTCACCTGCCGTTTTATCTATTCACTGAGCAGGCAGGTAGATGTGCTTAAAAATAATGTAGAACCAAGACTTTTAAAAATCCGTTTATTTTGTGGTTTTGAACCAGATATTCAGAAGAATTGTTATTCTGAAGAATGTAGTGGCTGGCACTCTTAAGGTGCAGTTTTTTGTTATGCTGAATGAGATCCGTTAGCTGTCATTGGAAAGGGGAATCTGTCTTCCTCTTCATTCTCTCCTGCATGTCCCCTCCAGCTTCTTTCCATTGCATCTACTCATGGTGTGACTATATAGTTTATTTGGATCAGCTTATTCGTCTGACAGAAAACGATCCACTCCCAAGTAATGATTCATTTTCTGATGCTGATCTGACTTTCTGGGCAGTCACACAAGCCGACAAGGGAGAGCAGGTGGGAACACGTGGCCAGGATGGGGCACAAATGTCTGTTTTTGGCACCAGCCCACAGTACGCAGTGTTGCAGTGTATTACAACCGCGTATCAGGGTTGAAGGATTCTTTGAATCTGGAAGGGCTGCAACTTCTGGAAAGGGCCAAGTTTGTCTGGCTATCCAAAATGTGCATCTTGGTATCTCAGTAGGTTTGAGATACACTTGAGATACGCTTGATTGCACTTGAACTTAAACTCAACGGTGAGCTTCCTGGCTTTGCACTACTTGTCTTGGGGGTGGTTACATCTGTGTAATGTTTTTCATCTTAATTTATTAATAGGCATTTTCTCCCTTAAATCCACATTAACAGCTTCTGTCAGGGAATAACTGTGGTCTAGGGTCACCTCAGAAATACATTAGCCTTGTAATTGTTTATCTTAGAGACATGTTCAAGGGAGGAAATTTCCCAGACCAAATCAATATGATGCAATATACCTAGCAGTTAAAAACCAAACCAAACCAACCAAAAAACAAATAGTCATTTTTGCTCTTATAGTGAATGAGGTGGATGCATTTTAATGACGAATGCTACATTTAGTATATGTACATTTAGAAATTTAAGTTAGGCTTTTTATGTTCTTCCTTACTGACAAAAACGGTTGGACTTGATGATCTTAGAGGTCTTTTCCAACCTTAATGATTCTATGGTTCTATGATTTAAATTCTCTTTTGGTACCAGCATGTGGTCATATAGAAGACTTGGTTAAACTGTGTATATAGATCTAAATGATGGCATATGTAGCTATGTTGTTAACAAACAGAAATAATAAAGTGCTGTAGAATGTTCTTTGCATTTAATAATGTAATGATGAAAAGCGAACAGCTGGGCTGCCATTACTCCTTTGATCAGAAAGCGGTTGTTGCAGTGCAGGAAGGTGAATGAAGGTTAGTTAAGTTTAGCAAACATGCTGCAGTGGAACAAGGGAATGACAAAACTAGCATTGGCCCCTAGTACCTTAGTTGGTTCTTGGCCTGTCACATCCTGTTTATGAGCAGCAGCCTAAAAATTCACATCTAGCAAGAGAAGATGGAATTTAAAAATCTCTCAAAGCAAACTCTGCTGCCTGAGAGTTGGAAAAGAAATGCCAAGGCTAACATGGTAAATTGTCAATGGTTGTTTTTGCTGTATTTGTGGTTGCGCTAGCTGTTGCAGGCCAGAACCAGCTAAATGGTGGTCCTACGTGTGGGTGGCTGTACGTGCTGTGGGTGTCCGTCACTGCCTTATAGGTACCAGCCGGCTGTGGCACGGGTCATTTGGGAGTAGCTTGAATCCCTTAATTTCAAAAAGGGATCAAAATGGGTGATGGGAGGAAATTACTGAATTACTGCCTTTTTTTTTTTTTTTTAAAGACTTTTTTGGCTAGAAAGTAGGCTTTTAATATTGATGGTAATTAATCACTGAAATTATTTACACAGATAAGGTAAACTATGTGTTATATTCAGTTAGCTGGTCAAAGATTATACATTTGTTCAAAAGAGGTGCTCTTAAATCATCCAGAAATTACAAGAACCACTTAGTGAAGACCCGTGGCCTGTGTTACAAAGCAAGTTAGATGTAATGGGGATAGCTGAAAGGTTATTTGACCCTGTGAATTATATCTACTGAGAGGCCTTCTGAGAAGCTTTCCAGTTAATACTGCATCCTTCTAAACTGTAATGTAAATATCTGGAATTTCTCATCATGCAATTTTGTATGCACATTCACTGCAGTGGCACAGCTAGGCATTTTTATGGAGGGCACTCAGCCCGAGCATCCTCTAGTAAGAGAAGCTGTCTTGACTTTTGTTTTTTTTAAAGGAATCAGCTTTTTGTAAATATGTATTCATGGTTGTTGTCTTTTTTATTTATTAATACTCATGCTTATATATGTAGACATGAAAAGAAAATTCTGCTGTAGGGCAACTAAAAAAATGTAATAAACAAAAAAATCATGATTCCCTCGACTTTCTGTTTCGTTGTTGCTGTTCTTTTCCAGGGAAACTGGTATTCTCAACTCTTCTGAATTTAATGCCTATTGAAAGCCTGCCAGTAGTTTTGGAGAGAGAGAGAATTTGATGATTCACATTATCCCATCCTGTCCTGTGTTTCCCAGAGTTTTCAATAAATCATTTGTTACAGTTGTACTATCCTGTATTGTATTTATTTAGAGAAGTGTAGTTTAGAATTGTAAGTGGTTCTTCAGTGTTTCCTCTTAGATTCCTCTGTGTACATGCTTCAAATCTTAATGTGCAGATTTCAATGGAAAGAAAATAAGAACAAAGTTGAAACTGCTCCAAAATGTCAGAAAGTAGCTTTTCTTATTACTTAGTTAAATAACATGGCTGTTCGTTTCTTGGGAGTTTTCAGGTCTAGAAACAACTGTTGCATTTCCATTGGATAGCTGAGTATTTTCTTCCGCTACTACTAGAATAAATATTCCATTTCTGGCAGATCATGAATTACAATAAAGTATTCCCATGTTTGTTCTCTATAGGACTGAATGAAAGCAATTAGTTTTGGGAAAATATATGGCAAAGAGAGAGAGAGAGAAAGAACGAACTAGCACCCATTCTAGCACCCATTTTTCTTTGGCTTTAGTGACTGCTCAGGGGGGTTGGAGTTTTGGGAGCCTTTTGGAAGCGATGGGTTGCAGGGTGGTGAGTCAGAGGTTTACAGAAAATGCAACTAATCTGATTTTAGCCCATTGCTATCACCTCACTATATGGGCTTGAATGAGAGTCCGTCTGAATGAACAGTTTCTTTCAGGTAGTGTCGGTGAGATTTTTGAGTGTATCCTGGTCTGACCAAAATGATAAGGTCTCAGCTGTTCTCCATTGGTCTGTGTCCAGAGGAACGACTAACACATTAGTCGAGGGAAGTTTTCCACTTGTGTTTGCTCAGGGTTCTGCCCAGGATAGAAGTTCAAAGAAAAGAGCCGTTTCCTATGGTGTGGAAGGGTTAAGATGGGGTTACTAAGGCAGAGCCTCCCAGTCACAGGTTGTGTTGTTGGGAATTCTGGAATAAGCCTCAGAGGTTCAGAAAACAGATCTCTTATTCATTATCATAGACTGTTTTGTCCGTTTCAATGCAATTTTTTTTGGTTAACAGCATATTGCTAATTAGTAAATATATTTACCTTATGTGTTCACGAACGTGTATGATATGTTTTGTTGTAGCTGCATACTAATTCCAGTCTTTTCAATATTGCAGTCTACCCACATTGCTCGAGCCAGCTTCCAGGTTGATGCTTTTGGATCATCTTTCATCCTAGATGTGATGCTAAACCAGTAAGTGATGACTGTACCTTACTCCGCATTTGTTCAAGGCCCGGTGCCAGTGAAATATCATTTTTCAATGGAGGTTTTAGAGGCTGTATTATAGCACAAATGCTATTTGTAGGTATTGAGTTCATCTGTAGTAGTATATTTTAAATTTTTTTGTTACTTTCTCAAGTATCGTTGTAGGCTTTGATATTCCCATTGTTACTACTTAGTAGCTACTGCAGTGTAACTAACGTTTTAGTGTTATAATTTCATTTGCCGTCTTTCGGTTTACCATAAAGGCAAATTACTATACTCATACAGAGCCTCCTTGGCTATTAAAAGATGGAGTTGCTGAAAACTGGTAGCTGTTAGCATTTTAATAACCAAGTGTAAAGTACTTGGTTATCACACTACAGTTAATCCTCAAAAAAGAATGAGACGGGTAGTTGGGAATGAAGTTTCTTTGGATGTATTTACAGTCGTTTGGGAACAGAGAAGCATTATAAGGCAGTAGCACACTGTGAACTTCAGTCTATGAGGAAAGACTGAACAATAGTAAACTTAAAGAGAAATCTGCTATGCGTCTTTCAGTAATGAGTTTTTGAAGTAGCTTTTTAGCACAGCTGTTTTAAAATAGGAGTTGCTTTGCTTTTCTGCTCTGAAGTGGAAAGAGAGTAAATAATATAGTAAATACAAATGCTTTGTTAAGTAATTCAGCTCCTAATAATTGAACACAATGTTGCGTGGTTCGGTGCAAGAGACAAACTGCTCAATTGCTACAAGTTTTTCTGCTATAAAAAAGAACCATTCAGGTTGCAATGGGAGCCACTCAAATTTCAGATTTTTTTCATTTGTAAACACATTTTAAACAGTGGCAATTTCTTTGTGTGCACTGACAAGAGTTAAAAAACACATGTGAATCCTTGCTGGTTACAGACGGCAGAGACACTGTGCTGCTGGGAGGAGAGGGGTGTTTAGAAGTATGATTTTGTAACAAATGCATTTTAGAAGAATTCTAGAGGAAGAATTTCCTGCTTAAAAGCACCAAGTCCACAATATTGAAGTGTTTGTTGGAAATAGCAGGTTTGTATACGTATTTCTACCTTACTGAGAGTAGGTTGTACAAACCTGATTTTATTTTGGGTGGCAGATTAATGGTGTGGTCACAGTTCGTTTCTGAAAGGTTAGTTTTTTTCTTGTAGTATGAATTTCAGGTCATCTTAATAAAGTAAACACATTTACTAATGGTATATGAAAAGACAAGTTGAAGAACCTACAGTTCTCTGTAGGTGGATTTTTTGTTTATGCACATGTACGTATGCACATAACCACAGACACACAAACACTTACGTTTAAAATTTGATTTGTTTTGAGCTGAATCCTATTTTTATGTCATTCTTTTGTCATCTTTAGTGATATTAGACCAGTATTTGTATCAGTAAGACTGTTAAAATGTGTCCTTACTGTTCTTAAGAGTGCTAGAATCCAACGTAAATACGAACTTTTCCTGAGGAGCTATGCTTTTTATAATGTGAAAAAAGTCCTATCACAAATTGTGCAAAATGAAAACAAGAAGGCTGCAAGGAAATTAAGATGTTTGGCTTCTATAATGGTATTTAAATCAACATTTAAACTGCTTCTGAAATAGCATTTGCAGATCATCAACAAAAAAAAAGAAGGCCAAGTATACCAGAGCAACATTTAAAATGTGTTCTTAATTATTATTCCTGTCAACAAATCTGGTCTATTCAGAAGGCTGTATATATTTTTATTCTCTTATAATTCTTACTCTCCATATTATATTCTGTGTGTATTTTCTAAGGTTCTTGAGAGAAAAGCACTGATTTTTCTGAGAAGTGGTTTGCAAATTTAGCCCACAGTAGCTTTATAATTGAAAAGTAGTTGAATGCTTGAAAGGAGCAAGGTTCAAGATTTCAGTTTTCCTCTGGAAAAAGTATCAGCTTAGTATTTATAACTGAACCTCTGCTAATATCAAAAGCATGCTGAAGCAGACCTCTGTGGTAAATTTAGCTCTTATGCATAATATACATTTGAGGAATATTAAAGGAAGTATGGAGGACAGAGAGGGGAAAAAATAATTTAAAATACATAGGTTGTCAGAAAGGATGGACTCTCCCTGAGTTTGTCAGTCTCCTTTCTTGCAGTCTCCCTATTGTTTAAAGGTTGGTGTGTATGGCTCGTACATCTGAATGTATCTGAGCATCATCTCTAGTTCCAGCGTCAGTGGTGGACAGTCACAGTGAAAGTGTTCATTCTTCCGTATGGTTCCCCAATTTATGGAGGAAAAAGTTCAAAATTAAAACTATAGTAGCAAACAGAGAGCTTAGAGAGCTTTAAAAAAAAATCAGAAACTAAAATATACCCCTGCTCCCTAATGTCTGTCTGTATAGATTTTCTTCGTTTGCTGCTTTCTTTGTGGGCATTATTTTCTCTATTCTTTTCAAATCCATCTTTTTATCTGACAATCAGTTTCTCTGTTTCCTCCGCTGCATTTGCCTGTGCTTTGTTATACATCCCCCTGTTACGTACCCGCTTGTATTTCGTATTCTGTTGTGTTTGTATAATTTCCATCTCTTTTCTTACTTGGTTGTCTAAAGAGTCACATATTTCTTTCTTTTCTTTTTCCATCAGGAATAATTGTCCCTTTTGCCATCGTGATAGATACCACGCAACTTTCTTGTTTTCCTCTCAACCTTTTTCTTGACAGCTTTTTGTACACTGACGGTTGAGGCTGGCAGAAATGTTTATGGTCTCCTACTTGTCTCTCTTCCCCCATTGCCTGAAACCCTCCATTTTGTCTCTTCGCTTCACCAAGGGAGATGCTTCTATTGAATCTGGGTGTTAGTTGAAGCAACTTTCCTTTCGTAGTCCCTTCCCCTGCCACCTCTCACAACAGTGGCCTGTCACCAAAGGCTGATCTCTGCAATGAAAAAAGCTGGGAAGATACAGGGGGTGGGCAGGGAAATCAAAAAGCAGAGCTTACGCTGACATTTCAGACATGAGGAAAACTGAGACCCAGGATGGGATGTTCTGCCAGTCCTGGATGCAAGTGAGAAGAAGGAAAAATAATTTTCTAGCTGTCATTACAGTGTGGCAGTTTAGTTTAACATTGAAATCCGCATGCTTTCTTCTTGCTCATTTTGGATCTCAACCAGTTTTGAATGTGGTGTTCACATTAAATGCAGATGTGAGATACACTGAAACATCACCTTTAATGCTAATTAAAAAAAAAAAAAAAAGCTGATATAATTACAATGTAGTTTCCTTTTTTTCAGTGGTGGTATTTTCTTCACATACATCACCATTCTTTCTCTTCCTTTTCCCCCCTGAGTTGCCACAGTGTCTCTACAATAAGCTTTTTTTAAGATACAGGGTTTCTTTTTTAACTTTTTTTGCCTGTTCGACTGGCTGAAGTATTTACAAAGGAACTTTCAGATCAAATCAGCCATATTTTTAAAAGGTTCAATCCCTTAGGCAAAGGTTAGGGATGCATTAGTTGCATCGGTGTGTTTATGAATCCATTGCCTCAGTATCCTTACGTGTTCAGAACTGCATCTAATGGAGCTGTTTTCTGTGGCCATCTTCGTTAATGCCACCTTCAGCATTAGCAAACCTGGGGCCTGACGACTGGGCCGTGCAGGCGGGTGCTGCTCGCAGCCTTCCCTCCTTCAGCACGCGTCCAGCTCTGGCCGTCAACCCAGAACTGTGCAGGAGTTGCATAGCAATTATGTGTGCTTATTTATTCATTTTTTGTAATTCCTTCCCCTTGAAATTTTTAATACTGAGATAGCATCTGTGGCGCAGCAAATGGCTATTTCTTTTTGCATGCAGAATATTTCTTCTTAAATGTCGCCACGTGACCATTTACACTCTCATCTTGGGTTGTGATTACACGATTAAGCAGCAGAGCTCACCAGGAAATGGGGTGTGTTTCGAAAAGCCTCTTTGAGGCGCTTTTGGTCCTGTGGGCCATCTGGCTCTGTCTGAGGGGACCTGGGCCAGGCCGTGTCCATCTGCTTGTGAAGTAGCAGAGACCTAATGGCAGAACGGACCAAAGCAAGCTGCGATCACGGGGTTGGATCGGGAAAGAGCACGCTGCAAGTTTGTTAATCAGAAAAACTACAGTGTCTGTGCTTGTCTGGAGTGTGGGCAGCCCCTGGCACAGGGTGACCACCCCAGGTTTGCTTCGTGGTAACCACGACAGGCAAGAAAGATGATCATGGTCCTTCCTTGCTGCAAGCATCATCCTTCATACAAGGGCTCTGGTGTCTTCTGTCACAGAGATGGGCAGAGAGCGTTTCTAGAGCCTGAGTCTGAATTGTGGTCACTTACAAGGTGCAGTGTGCGCAGCAGGTGCTCTGCTGAGGGGGCTTGTGGCCTTCAGAAAGCTCCCTGGGGCGTCCGGCTGCCCGCATGTCCTCCAGCTCCTCGTGCTACAACAAGGAGAAGAGCCCTCCCCGACCATGTCTTTTTTTGTAAGAGTGAGCACATCCATAGCATGAGATCCTCCTGTTTGTGGTGATGGGGAAACGCTCTGAAGAGTCACGAGCATAACTGAGGATTTCAAGCTTACATTCAGCACTTCAGGACTGCTGTGTCCTTCCAGCTGACACTCAGTCACTAGGATGGAGCGTAATCTTTCTCTTCTCGCAACGCAAATTTAATTCCTGTGGTCCATGTGTGGAAAATAATCTATAACGAACTGGTAGGCTGGCCAAAATGTGTTCAGAAACCCTACCCTCTTTAGGAAGCTCACACATCATCTGTTCACGTCGAGCGCCTGACCGTGTCCTGGAGGAGTACCACTGCTGTGCATAAATCGATGGTCATGATGATCAGTGATGTTCAGAAGGCTGAAAAATTTCAAGTGATGCAATTTTTATAAACTCTGCAATCACTCTATGTGAAAAATAAATGCCCTTTTCTCTTAGTTTTTCAAAAGGTAGGCAAAACCAAAGAAGCTTCTTCAGAAAATATTGATAGGTATTTTGTATATTTCAGTCTTAATTTAAATTATTTCTGGTTAGTGATACTGGAAGGTTCCTCGCACTCCAGGAATTAATTATTTTGCTTGCCACTGAATGGTTTTTGCAGCTTCTGCTGAGAAGGATACAGACAGTTCTCATGCCTTGTGGAGAATGTTTATTAGGAATGTCTTTTAACTAGAGTTTTGCAAACCTTACAGAATCAGATTGTAAACTTCATCAAAAAAACCTGAAAATAAGCAAAATAAAAGGCAGCTTGGCAAACAAGTGCCAGCTTTTTCATGAGACAAACTGCTGAAACCTTGCCTGTAATTTCTTGTGGCAAATGGTCTCCAACACTAATATCAACATGTCATGTAAGCTGTAAATGAAAAATATATTCCTAAATTTGCTCTAAATCATGAACATTTGGCTGTGTGGAATTCAAAAGGATTAGCTTCCTGATGTAGTTTAAAAAACGCAGTTACACTGTTTCTGACTATTATAATTTCTGGTAAGTCTTTCTCACGCGTTGCCCCCGTGAGTCTCGTGCTCTTCGTGGTCACCCACAGGACGGGCGTGCGGTTGAGGGGCTCCACGTGATGTGATGTGACCTGCTGGATTGTGCTGCCGGGTATTTCTGCTGTAAAAGTACTCCATGCTTTACGATCTCCATTACTCTTGTAATGACTCCTGGTAACTGTCTGGGTAGCTGGATGTGGTAAGTGATAGTCAGATCAAACCTGAGGAGCAGCTCTTCCTTTAAACTGTTTTGGGTCTCCCTAAAGTCCAACGCAATCCCTTATTAGTTATTTTGATGGATGCTTTGGCTGCACACAATCCCAATTGTTCTCACTAGCAGCTGGAATTTATTGGGATCGAGGGAATTCAAGCTCTGTTCACTTTTCTTATTCATGCCCTGTGTGTGCAGGCTGAGGAGCCCCACTTGGGTACAATCACATTTTGTTAATTGATTCTTACTTAGAATAATGCCTTTTTTTTTGCACCATATGAGAGTGCTCTGAAAATTTAATTGTAATATTTAGTACCAATTTACAGATAGCATGATACAGACTGGGTTCAGGACTTCTGAATGAGGTACTGAATCATGTTTTGTGCTATTTTTGAATTCTTTATTAAGTGATCTTTATCATGTGCTCTGTGATCAGACCCCCAGCTGACCCAACAGGATTGTTCTTTCACAACCCCATTTTGCAAAGTCATTCTTTCCCCCTCCCAGTCTGTGATGGAAAAATTAGTATGGTCATAATTGCAAACCAGACTTAAGAAACATTTTCTCCCTGGTATTGTTGCTTAATTTCAGAGGTTGATTTTGTTCTCTGGGAGGCAATTATTCTGCATCTCTGTTTGTGTTAGCACGCTTTACTAACACATATTTTGTACAAACTGTTTTTGAATGGCTTATAGGTTTTTTTAATCTTTAATGAAAGTGTCAGTTCTACAGAGATTTCTGCCAACTAATTCTGTTTGGGCTAAAAGACAAAGAAAGGTAAGACAAGAATTCAAGGTTTTACTAGTGTATCACTAAACGTATCCCGAGGCTAGGGAGAATGCCTGGGATTGTGCAGTTAGACCTGTGTAGCATTATCCCTAAGGGTTCCTGCCTTTTGTGGTGGGTTTTTTTTCAGTTTGTATTGAAGAAGTATGGGAGTGAAGGATTTGTCAAAATATAACTTGTTTGAGTAGTTAATTACCCTCACCAAAAGTTTGAACATTAGTTTTAGACTGAAAAAGCTCTGTAGCATTGAGTTTTCCTCCCACCTTGGTACGTATAGCATATCAGCCTTCATTTTGTTATAAAATAGGTTGAGCTCCTGGATCTTTGATAAAATGGCATCTTTCAAGTCCTTTAATAATTTCTGTGCCTTTTCGCCGACCTCCCCAGTTTATCAGTATCCTTGCTGAATTGTAGGCTTAGTACCGCATTTTGGCAGTGTCACGTGTAAAGGTAGCACAACTTTCCCACTTCTAATTGATATACCTCTTTATGTAGTTACCAAGATTTTCCCAAGATTTTTTTTTCTTTTCTTTCTTTTTTCTTTTTCTTTTTTTTTCTTTTATTTTTTAAAAACTTCCTTCTTCCAAGCTTAGAATTGACTGTTTAGTAAATATGAACTATGTTCTTTGATCTTGTTATATCATCACTATTACTATTATTGAATTTGTAGTCCTGTACAAGAAGAATTATCAGGTCACTTTGACAAGAAAAATTTTCCATAAACCTATGTTGATTATCATTACGTTTATTACCTTCCTTTCATTTGTTTTGTATAATGTTCTGTTATGCTTAAAACTTCTTTTGGAAAGGGTAAATTGCTTTTAATAACTCCATTACATTTTATTTTTTAATATTATAATTTAGTTTTAGGTTAACAAATTTCTGTTACGATTATTCCTCTATTATTGTCAATAGATCTTTTCGTTGATTTAGTACCAGCTACTGGTAAAGGCTGTTGAAATCAACACAAGTTTGCTACTAACTTCAATTGGATGGGGATACGGAAAGCTTAAGTGATGTCTGTGAAATGCTTGCAAGTGCTTAATTGATTGGCATTCTGGTTAAAATGAGAACAAAAAAGGTAATTTGTTTCATTCCTCTGTTATTTCCAAGCGCGCCACTCTAAGGTAGTTCTAATCACCTGCGAGAGAATTCCCTGATGTTTCTGAAGCACCATTTAAAGCTCAGTGGTTCGTGACTTCTAAGAAAAATAGCATTTGAGAACATTTATGTGTGTATACAAAATCTGTGCATCGCCTCATAAGATAACTTCCTAGCCCATTAAAAAAAGTTTCTGAAAAGGTCAGTCCTTTGTTTTCCTCTCAACGGATGTGATAAAGAATATTTTACTGATTTTAGGTAATTGCATTCATTGGAAGCAATATTTGTTGGTTTAAAGTAGAGTAATTAAAACATATGGGATTATCAACACTGAGTAAATTGCCTTTCCATGGTCTGAATTTTTTTGACACAAAAATAATTATAGAAAATGTATTACTGTGTGTTTGTGAGTGTGTGTGTAGGAAGAAAATGATTAATAATTCTGGAGAGATATTATAATTCTATTACTTTAATGTTTTTCTTTCTTGATGATATTCGTTAGATTACCAGATCACTTAGGAGCTACATATCTTACACACACATATACAGAAATACCTCATATGTATAGATCAATCATGTACTATATTTGGCATCTTCTTTAAAATAAAATGGCTTAAACAAGGGAAAGAATCAAATTGCGTAACATGTTTCAGTGCCTATGAATATATCTTCTAAGTGCTGAGTATCTGCAAGTGGCAGTAACTTTAACAATCAAATGACCTCTAGCCATTATGAAAGATTTTAAAAGAAAAATTAATTGTGTTTTTGATTTAGCCTTCACAAAGTGACTTTGATAGTCAAAGTATAATTTCTGGATTTACTGTTGAAATGGAATTATATTCTCCTATGCTAACACTAGTTTGGGCACCAGAGTTTCTACTTGAATGTTTGGATTGTATATACATTACTGCCACTTCTGTAGATAATACAAAACAAACCATTGACCTTTCCATCTATTTCTATTTTTGGTTATGGTTTAACAGCTAGAGTAAGATTTGTGTTTACAAAAGCAAGCAACAGCCATACAAGTTGGTCTAATAAAAGCGATTATCTTTTCTTATTTGCTTTCTGTCACTTAGCTTTTCAGACCACTGTGGCTACAACACTACTGCTGTCCTATGAATTGTTACATATAAATACTAGTCAGAGTAAGACATATGAAGAGGATAATAAACAGGAAAAGGCATAAACTGGAATGTGAATAGCGGGTATTTTCTGTGCTATCATTTATAGGGCATCTCCCCCATGAGTCAGCAGCCTTCCTGCTGCTACAGTTCCCTTCATATGCCTCTCTCTGTGTTGTCCAGCCGCTCTGCCCTGTTTTTTACTTTCTCCTTGAGAACTCCTTTGGCATCATGACCTTCTGTATGTGTACATTAAAAATAGCACTTATAGAAACAGAGGAAGTGCTGCGGGCCTTTTAGCTTGGGGCTCAAATACTTTCCTCAGCTAAACAGTGAAATGAATTGGAATCCTCTTCTCTAGACGAGGAGTGAAGTGATGCATGAAGCTAGGAATGAAGATACGCAAAATGAAAATAGTAGAAATTATTAGGCTTTTCGGGGGGAATTGGAGGACCTAACGGATGGCTGAATAACCATCAGCATACAAACTCACGGCCTTTAATTCCACAAGATCTTTACATGAGGAATAGGTTATTCAACTGTCTTCTACTCAGGATAGTGGTTCTACTTAAGAAATGTGGTTTTGGTCCAGAGACTGAATCAACAAGCAGTATTAAAACAATATGTTGTTAACATATGGAACATCTTACCCGGCAAATAACAGTGCTGGACTTGTGCACACAAACTCTGTTGTATCAAAGCAATGGACTCGTTTGCTTTCTTTGCAGTATCTATTACAGAGATAAGCTGCTATCTATGAAGTCTACAGCCACTTGTTTCTGTGGTTGTGTGAGATTTATGTAGCATTTTTTAATGCATTTTGCTAGTAAGATTAAAGATGGGTGTGCTCACAATTCCCTCGCTTAGGGGCTGGAAACAGGCTTCTTTTGACAGACTTTCTATATGGTGTGTAGTCTTTTATGTAATTGTTTTCATTTGGTTGGGACCTGCTCATGGGTAAAATCTCATTTACAGTCAGTTGTGTCATCTTAGTGCAGAAAATTTGTTTCCTTGAAGAAAACCACAAACAAAACAAATTCTGCACTTTCGTTTGAAAGGCTTTGCACGTGTTGCTCTGACTCTCTTCCCAGCTGTATTAGCATGAGAAGCGCACCCAGCATAATAACCCTTCCTGTGGGGAGACTTCTTTCCTCTTCCAAAACACATGCAAAAATCCGGTTTCCAAACCCTGGAGCACCAATTAGCAAATGCAAATCTGGTAGGAAACTACT
>NW_009221265.1:1927-15640 GCF_000690835.1 Fulmarus glacialis | reverse complement strand
GCCTGCCTGTGGCCCTCTTGCCCTTTTGTCAGGGGTGCTGTGGCCAAGGAAGCCAGATGCGCCGCTCACCCCTTGGGGTTTGTGTCCCGTGGTACCCCTCGGGTACCACAGCACCCCACGGCACCCTGGGCTGGGGCAGGCTCGTTGCCTTTTGTCAGAGGATGCTTCTGAATTCTAGACAGATATGTTAAAAGTCGTTTTTGATAGACAAGTATCCTACTGGTAAACCTTTCACTTCTTGCATATAACCCAAAGATACTCTTATTCTGTTGACGTACTGTAGATCAGGGTTGGCCTGGCTATAACCTGATCCTCTCTCAGTTCAAACAGCTGGACTCTTTTGATACTTTCCAGGCCTTCGGACTTTACAGTCTGTGATTCTGTGTTGCTGTGATGCTTCTGTAATGCCCCATCTAATTCCCTGTCTTTTTCAATTATATGATAATCAAATTTTCCTTTTAAATAATCTTCTGATTTGAACAGAACTCAGTATGTCTCTAAAATACCTAATTGCTTCCTATTTAGTTGTAGTTCTTTATTGCCCAAGTTCCATTATGAAATAGTAGTAGATGAATCAAACAATGAAAGATACCTTATTTATACTGTTCATCAAATAGGGCATTAAAATCTGTTTTATGGAAATACAGAACAATTTACATTGCATGAATTTATTAAGAAGTTGTTTTATGAAATGTACCATCAGATAATCCTAACAGAAACACTGAGCCGTGTTTTATGGTACGTTATTGAAAAGAACTCTTTTTTTTTTTTTTAATCCCTTTTCTGTTTCTTTTAAAGTGTTTTAACCAAAAGTATGGAATCTGTTTGCATTACCGTAAAATACAAATAAATTCATGTAGGCCGGAAAAGATCCCTTTATCAATTGACTGAATGACTGGTTGTATGGTAATAGTTCTATTTCTTTAAAAAAAGAAAGACAAAACAATGTTAGAGAGTATTTATCATGTGTCCTCATTCTGTTCCATTTACTTTATTTCTGCCATCCCAAAGGAAATGAAATGCTGTCATTTGGTGTGATACACAGTGAGATGAAGAAGAATCATCTTGTACTTTTATTAAAGATGACCTACAAAGAGATATTTCTTCTAAATTGGGCTTCTGTCCTTTTTTGAGATGTAAAAGGTCAATTGAAAAAAAATATTTTTTTTTGCTCTTGATCTTTCTTACCTCCTTTCCCCGAAGAAATAAAACCACTTAAAATCCAGCTTTTTAATAGCCAAATTTATTTTTATCCAGTGTTGTTTACCTCATATCGGATCTCCTTCTTCTTGCTGAAGAATCTATTGGGGAGGGCATAAATGTACAGGAAGAGTTACAAATGTACAGGATGTACTCAGCCCCTAAAGTAAAACCACTCCTGACGACATACTGAAGGTTGGCCTAAATATCAAAGATGTAAGATTTGCTTCAGAAGAACAAAACAAAAGCATTCATGTCCAAAGGGCATGAGAGATTGTAAGCCCCTGGTTGCGTGTTATCGAATATACCATAGTGACAGTTCTGAGACTCTAAATCATTGTAGAGATTACTTAATACATCATTTTAATATAATAAAAAAAAAATCACCCCGTCTTTTTGAAGATTGTGAGTTTTTGGAATCCACCTAAGCCAGCCAGCCAAAAAAGCACATCGTAAAGATTTTCCCTCTGCAAAGCAGTTCAGTTAGAGCAAAACTGTGCCATTTCTCACTGTAAATGTGGTACTCGTTGTGGCACCCATTCACCCTTCCTTTCACAGATAAGCCTTGGCGGTAACAGTAAAATTATAATTGTCTCTCTGCTAATTATTGCTCTTACAATGAATCACACTTTCCATTTAGTCTGTCAAATTTTGATGGTAGTCAATGAAGTTATGCTGAGAGAAAAGGAGAAAAAATGAGCTTGACATAATGTTTCTATAATGGAGTTACGCATGTTTTCAGAGCAAAGAAGTAAGAAAATTCAGATATATCTTTAATTCCTAAAGAGACAGCTATTTCTAAGTATCACTGAAGGGACAAAGAACTTTTTGTTACGTTGCCATGTGTTTTAGCATCACCTTTGTTTTTACTTAATCATAAAAAGCAAAAGAATTCTCCCACTGACTACAGAGACGGGAATCCATCCAAAGACATCAGATTATCAATACATTTCTGCCTATGTAAACTGGCCAATTTGATTACAGAGGAAACTTCCTAGAAATTAGCCAAGGAGTAAATTTGGTTTATTGTACTTCACTCTGGTAAGTTGCTCATCAGTAAGTGGAAATCGCGAAATGTGAAGCTACAGAGAAACTGCAAGATCAAGCTGAATATGATACTGTAAAGACACTGCCAAGTCTAGCTAAAGAGATTAATATAAATACATTTCCAGTGTTAATGAAAAATGGTGGCTGGAGCTTTTCATTTATATATGCATAGCCTTTGCTTTGGTACAAAGTTAGAGGGTTTCTTTTGTCTTTCTCTTTTTGCAAGAATTGTTAAATCTTACATTACAATGTATTTTCTGGGTGAGCTTGCTGATCTTTAGCCTGTACTTATCCATAATCATTCTTTAATCTTAATTTCTTTTTTGGTATAAGAGGATGTATTTCTCTTTGGTGGTTTGCCAGAACATCACTGCTAATGGATTTCTAGTGTGCTAGAAATTTTACAATAGGAACAGATATAATAATGTTCTGATGGCCTGCAAATATATGATGTGTTGCCACTTGAATTAGGCAGTTACGCCGTACTCATGCTTTGCTCTTCCCTTTGCCTGTCTCCTTAGGTAGACTGTGGGAGTTCAAAAGATGCAATTCATCACTTCGTATTGAATGTGTTTATTTTCCATATTTGGTGGTATGACTGGGATAATTTTGCAGCTGAGAGTCTGAAAGTAGGAGAGTAGGAGCTGATACTAATGAATTTCTGCCATTCCCTTGTTGACCAGGTTCTTGCATGTGTTTTTATGGGTTTTGAGCTATGAAGGTCATTTGAGTTCACCTTCATTTCAGTCCTCCTCCATCTGGACAGCAGAAAGGAAGCACTTTAGGCCCAAGCACAGAGGTTTACTGGCTGATGCTATTTCTGCCCTTCTCGTCAAAGTCTGATTTAAGTTAGCCTGGTAAGGTCTTGACCATGTTTGAATGTAGACCTTCAGACACCGAGTGTTGGATTTCATGTGGTCAGTTGCTGCTTGTCACTAATAATTCCTCCTTCATTTATCCCACATGTTCACAGCTGGCTGTTTCACCAGTATAAAAACTGGTCTGTGACCTGTGGGTTTATCTGAAGAAGACAAGACGAGCCTTTCTTTGTGATTATGCTTCTAACAAATGATTGAACATGTCAGGTTGAGGCCCTGTGTGGTTTACCCCCAAAAGCTTGACAGATAGCGGGTACAGAGTACAGAAGCGGGTTTGTGCATAGATGCCTGAAAGAAACAGATGATGCTGAGGTAGGGAGAGGTGGTATCATTTTCACCTTTTGCAGTATTGATGCCAACAAAAATATGGTGAGTTAATAAACTTGCTTTACTAATAGTATAACTTTTGGATTTGGGGCTGCATTATCTCAGTGCTTCAGGCTCTTACTATGATCTTCCCACTGATCTGATCTTCCTGAGGGGCTGAAGTATCTTCCTGCAGACTGAATACAAATCGGTGCCGAGATTTTTACGAGGAGTGTTGAACCACTTCAACAAATTTTTCCTCTTGTCTGGTGATCTACAAATGCTTTGCTTTTCGACTTTGCTGGGGTGAGAAGGGAGTACTCAGAAGAAAAGGAGAGTATGACGCATACCCATGCCTTTCTCCTGTGGAAGCAGGTAGAGTTGTCCCTACTGCCCAACCTCTCGTCCCTGCAGAAGCAGATGTGAAGTTGGGCTAGAGAGGGGTGGATTAGACCTCAGAGAGTTGTCAAGTGCACAGCAGCACAAAACTAGTGTCCTGGAGACCTCCTTTGTACTAGCACCCAGTGCCTTTGGTATCATGTATGTTGAGAACTGAGATATTGCCTGTAACAATGGTGGGAACAGTGGGGAAGAAAGTGCATGTGCCTTTAATTTTATTTAGTCTTTAAAATTGCTTAATCTTTCTGGGATTTACACTTCAAAATTTAATTTGCATTTTCAGAACTTGTTTCAAGAAATCCTAGTTCCTTTGCAGGTGCATACTAGCATATAGCATAGAAGAGTTTTATCTTTAATGGTAAAGTTTCCAATAACCCAGTGCATAATATCTCCATGCCTGTGCAGGGCTGAATGCTGTGTGATAGGTCATGTGCTTTAAAACCAGATTTCACTGAGGCACCATTGCATTTCTTCCTCAGTTGACCTGCTAACTTTTAAAATGTAACTTTTTTTCTTTGTAAACTTACTCATGTAAACTTACTAATGATGGATGCATCATTAAAATACAGTAACAAGAGTTTATCATTAACTGAAAGTTTTATTTCCTCTTCCTCCTTCCTTAAAATCTCATATAAACATTCAATAAAATGGGGTTTTCATGTAAGTACAAACAAGGGAGAAAACTTCTCTCCTTAATGTGTCCTTAAGCTGGAGTGCAAGTTAATTTTGAGGGATACCAAGCACTCGCTACTTCTGTTGACTTTTTGGATTTTGTACAGAAAATGATTTTCAATCAAAGAAAAAAAAAAAAGGCAAAATTTAGGTAGTCTATTCTTATATATTTCTCTCCGTATCATTGTGATAGCCTTTATTTTGGTCCATGCTGTAATGCCAGTGGATTAGACCAGTACAGTTCCACTATTACCTAATTGTATAATTCATTTGGAAATAAGTAGAGGCTGTCAGAGAATCCAGAGAAACGTGTATTATCTGACAGTTCTTCACAAATAGCACGATGAATTGTATTAGTAACTTTAGTAACTTCCTCTGTGTTTTTTTTAATAAACGGGTGTATACACATACACACATACATATATGTATACGTATAGATATACATACACACACACAGAGGGGTATTTCTGCCCTCCCTCTCTCTTTATAGATAGGCCTGCGTTTAAGACTGAGTGATTCTTGCAGGGCTCCTGTTCCTAATAGCACGGAAAGACTGTTACTTACAATAGAATTGTCTAGACATTGTCTGAGTGTGCAGACAATAGGGCGATGTAGGTAATGCAAATTCTGGACTTGGCTTCTCATATGGGAGATGCACTTGAACACCTACCACCTCCTAGCAGGATTCTTTCAAATTTCCTGCTTTCCATTTCTGTCCCGCCCTCCACCCCAGATGAGCAGATTGAACAAGAGGCGCTTTGGCATTTCAGAGGAGTGAGATCTTTACTACTTTTATTTCTTTCTTAGATAAATTCTAAAGAGTGGTTGCTTTTTTTGGAAGCAAATACTCCGCTGTCATTTTGGTTTCCGTTCTTGCACCTTGATAATCATGCAGATAATTCCTGAGAATAACTCGCATTTCTCATGTAATGAACATGAGAAAAACAAGGCGATTACTGCTTGGTCCTTGCAAAGCCTGTCATAAGAAAGGATTTGGCTTTACATTGGTTTAGGAAATTATGACTGAGGTTTTTTGTTTTTTTTTTTTTTATTCTCTCTGCACCTCTTTCTGTCATGGAGAAATTAAAGCAGCAACACGCAGACAACATGCTGACACTTTACTGTGCCAGCAAGAATAAGGAAAGTATTCAAGCTGACCTCCAACGAGATAAAAATGTGGACATTTTCAGTATTTTTGGTATACTGAAAGCAGCTTTAAACTGTTTCCAGAATCGTTTGCAGGTCACTGTAAATCACTGTGGACATAATCCCTTCACACCATGTTGCTGATAACATGAGTTCCTTCCTACTCGCACTGGGAGAAGGAGGACCACCATGGTGCTACCTAATTGACAGCATGGAACTGGGGGGGAATGAGCAAGTAATGAGTTGTTCTCCATGCTGTTGGCACACTAGTCCTTCAATATTTCTAGGTAGAAAGCTGCTTGTGAATTCAGACAGCTTAAAGATGTATTAATACTCTTGTGTTGTGTCAGCTGTGTCACCCCAGCAGAAAAAGGAGAAGATGCTAATGGAATTGCACATGGGCTATGGCAAACTAAATTACGCTCCTGCACTTGGACAACTGCTGCCTTTCAGTTCTGCTTTATCCAAACCTAATAGCTAGTTTTCAGAAAATTTCGTATTTTCCCTATTTAGACTTGTGTATAGCACAAAATAAATTTTATATGTCAAATTTTGCCCTTGGATGAACATTAGTATCAGCAGGAGCTGCAGGCAAACATCCTAAAAAAAGAACTTGGCCTCAGATCTAAAATCCCTACTGCTGCAGCCTATATTGCAGGAATGTGTATCTCCCTGTTTTCAAAGTACAGCAGTTACCAGCATTATTAACAAGTCTCTTTCAGTTGTCCTTGGAAAGCCAAACAGAAGGAGCTAAATACTATACGGGACTGAGAGGCCAATGTTTGAGCACCTTTGAGATCTCAGACCCTGCTTTCTCAGCCACCACCTAACCAAAGCATTTAGGATTTTGTAAGTGCGCATGGACAATTAACACCCTAACCAGAGCAAAAGAATCTTAAATAGCAGCCATCCGTAGAAACTGCTATAGATATGGTTATGGGGATAGTGTAAGTGTTTTGTATAATTTTTAAGCTGCATTTTTATGCATTGTTAATGTATTGTAACTATGTAGTCACATTTTCCCAGGGGTTTCTGAATGTAGCTAACAACCTCTGCTGTGGATTATGTTGTTACTTAAGGGAAGAGCAGGATACCAAGATGGGGGAGGCACCTCTCAGCCGTCAGCAGCAGAGCCGGCAGAGGAGCATATCAGAAATGAAGAATCCTTTCCCTTCCTCTTAGACCATACGGCAACCAAAATCTTCCAATTCACTACAAAGGAGCCATGAGACAAAGGAATTTAAATTGCCAGTCAAAGAGTAGGCCAGAGGAGGGAATAACCAATACACAGAGAAACCACCTGGAGAAGCTAAAAGGCTGAAGCTGCATGAAGTATTTCCCAGCAGATACTGCTAATAATTTTATGCTGTTGTAAATGGGTAAAGCAGGATTGCCTGCTTGCTGGTAAACTGGGAACGCTGCTGTAAACTGGGAATGCTTCAGTAAACTGAAGCTGGAGTAAGAAAAGTTTCTGTGTTTCTATAAGTTTCTCCATTTAATGGGAAGGAGAATTCCCAGTACCTGATGTAGGACTTGGACTAAATTTGCCACCCCAGCTGGGGTCCCAAAGTAGTTGGCTGCAGAATTTGCCTTTCAGTCATGATTCTTGAGTATGTATCAATCGAAAGCTTTCCCAAAGCCCAGCGTTTAGAGCATTGTCCGGGGATGTGAGAAACCTGATTGGAGGTTTCTTCTGCAAATCAGCCTAAGTAGGGATTTTTAAAACAGGTCTGCTAGCTGCCTTTTTTCCTTAGGTGTCCGTTATTGTGTGAGAGTTGATACTGGGTAGATGCTAAACTGAGATAGAGAAATGCTTCAGTAATCTGTGGCAGCTGTTCAGGGATAAGGCTGGTGTCAGCTCATTCTGAAGAACAAGGATTTGCTGGTATAGTGACCAAGAAAAGTTCCATTAAATTAGAGGTTGTGAACAGATAAACTCTTGTTTATAATTGCCAGTTTTTTCCTTCCTTGCTTTTCCTTACAGATACTTCAGATATGCGTTGAAATAATTGTTGTTATTCAAACTGTGATCCTGTTCTGTAATTTGCAAATAAATGGTCATATTCCCAAATTGTATAATGAGTGGGTATTGAGATTTTTTTAATATAATACCAGGGTTTGTTTTAGTGGTGTGCTGAATGCCAGAGTTTGTACTTTCATTGACCCTTGGTATAATCATCAATGAGATATTAAGGATTGTCTCAGGACAATTAGTCTGTTATCAAGTGTTTTCAAATGGAGTTTGTTTTTCTGGTAAGGATCCATAGAAGCCCTCTCTCTGTAATGCAAAATTGAGTGGTCCTGTCCTGAATGCAGAATTCCAAACCCAAGAGCTTTAACTGTATATATCCTGGGACCTATAGTGGTAGTAATTTGCTGGCTGAGTGGTGCACAGAGACTTGTAATATGCACCCTCAGAAATGGTCCTCAGATACTTTGATGGTGAAAATGGGTGGGCATATGTCAAAGACAGCTGCTAAAGTGAAATGAAAACGGGAGAAGGCTGTGATGTCTTGCATGCTGAAAAAATCTGTGAAAGAAGCGCCGTGGCTTTCAGCTCACTGCTTTTCCCATTTTCCCTTGGCGGGTTAGAGCTATTTTTAAACTCGGTATCTTTTAAATAATGCATAAGTTAACAATAGAGACTTACAGTACTGGAAAAAAAAACCCCACGAATGAGCTTGAAAACCCCAGAAAATCCTACCCAGGCTTCTTCCAGGAGGGTTTCTGGGAGGAACAGAGCACATTTGTCTGTTCGGTTTCCAGATGTCTTTTGCGAAATTCCTTTTTTAGAGCAAATCTCCTGTCTTTGGACTGAGATTTTTCATTTACAAAGTGCCTTCCCAATCAAAACAACTGAATAAACACTATGCTGAGAGAGGTGCATGACTTTGCGGCCCGTATGTTGTGACATAGCACAGCCCAATCTGGCTGTGCAAGTACCTCAGCACCTTTGCATGTCAGGAGATGCAACGTCAGGAAAACCCTTCTCCTCTGGCAGTAGTATGCATGAACGGTTCAGCTGAGCTGTGCAACTGCAACTAATCTTGCTTTTCCAAGCAGCGCCAGATCTGTGGTCCGCGTGCTCCGTGGCTATCCCGTGCACAGGCAGCCAAGCCACCAGAGCTCGTATATGCATGTGAACATGTAAGACCCGAAGCACTAAATGGCTGCCCCAGGAAAGATGGTTAGCAGGGATGGTTAAGTCCAAATGACTTTTGCAGCCTGTTTCCAGTGGCCACACTTTGTCTCTGTAGCTGGCACATGTCCATGGAGAAGGATCAAGGGAAAGTGGTGGCTGGGAACGTTGTCACCGCCAGACCAATTTATCTGGCCCCGATTGCTCTGAGAAAAAAGAGGTTGCAGGGACTGAGCTGCTGGGCAGATTAATTATCCCGGCAGCTTGCAGATTTGTAACCTCTGCGGTCGTGAGGACAGTGTAAGCCACAGAAGCCTGCGCTTGCGTGAGAACCGTGCCAGCAGGCAGGAACTGCAGAACTGATTTCAGTTCTTCCTACGTGTTAACCTCAAAGTGTTGCTGGGCCTGAGCTGGAGGACTGCAGCTGCTCTGCTCTGCTCAGCAGTGACACGAACAGTGAATTTAGAGATGGAACAGGACTGTGAAATTAAGAACGTATGGGGGAATTTGGGTCTGCTGCATTTTTCATGTCATCTACATCTAGTTTTGTTAATGAGTCCTCTAACTGAAGGGAGAATGTCTATTTTCAGTAATCTCTGTTTGCCTTTATTTCCTAAAAAGTGAACTCTAACGATCTTAAGGGGAAAAGAGGGAGAAGCACAAAGTATTTAGGGATCCAGTATCAATCATGTAATTTTATTCCCTCTCACTTGTGTCAGATGGTTTTATACCATCATGTAGACAGTAATAAATATTCATGTGGGTGGAAAGATAGCACTTTTTTTTTTTTCCCAAGTACATTTGGAAATAATTTGTACTCTGGATGTCTGAAAAATTACAGTTCTGTGCTGGTTTTCAGACACATTATTTTAATACTTTGTGAGATATTTTGGGTGAAATGGTTAGCTAATTGGAACTGTTTCATTGTAAGAATTCTCTTTTCTCCCTTTCTTTAAATTTCCAAGTATCTGTAATATAGATGTTTGCTATTGATTGTCTTCAGAAGAGAGAAGTTACTAATGAATGTCTGTTATTAAGACATTAATGTGTTACAGGGTTTAAAGAAATAAAAGGTCTACCAGTATGTTAGCCATAGTTCAGTAACTGATGTAAGAGATAAAAATAGTCATCAGCCTGATACTAACACAGGAAATGCTTTTAAGAATAATATTTGTAATATCTTTTTGTGTCACTGCATTGAATTTTAACAGGGTTTTGGGGTTGTTGATTGAAAGTGGTGAAAATTCATGATATCTGCTTAATTTACAAAAATTAAACATAAAGTGATGTGTGTAGTACATGTAGTTTTTTCAGGATCATTGCTCATGGTTTAGTGTCGGGGAGAATTATAAGAGTTTTAGGATGAATCTGGGCAGAGGGGTGGAGAATATATTCTTTGGTTTACCTATTAACAATGGGGAATAAGGGCTTCAGTTAAAAATTGGTGTGTCAATTACAGTGCGCTTTGTAGAGACTGTGAAGAAGGGATTGATTTGACTTCATCCTGCAAAATGTGTGGTACTCTGTACTTTTGTAGTATTGCATGTATGCGTCTCCTTTGACTATTTACCCGTATATACCACTGTGTGTGCATGGGCACTTCAAACAGTCAGTGTAGATGGGATTTGCCTTTTACAATCTCACAGGGTGCACGTTTGTCTTGTCTTTCCTTATGTTGCAGGCCTGAGGACATAAACGGTGGTGCACGCTTCCCCCTGTACCTCTCATCCAGCTTTGGCGGAGGACCATATTTTAGGATGCCCATATGGTCTGCAGCTGTTCCCAGAACCTCTTCTTTCCCTCCCCCTCCCCTGCCCCTTTTCTTCTCACATTGGAGTCTTTCAGAGAATGGCACTGTCCTTTTCTCCATCTTCAAGATTGTCGCTACAGGTGAAGTGATGGCCTTCTGGCCTCCACCCTATGGTGTGTATACAGAAGTGACACTCCAATTTGGCTTTTCCAGGTTGCCTGTCTTCAAGTGGAGCATTAAAGGTTGTTTAGGTGAACCGCATCTCCAGGCCGTATGTTATTTGTAAGATTTTATTAATTTTCTGACCCAGAAAGATGCTTGGACCACAGTCCAAGTTTCTTCCTGAGGAGAAGCACTCGCCCTCAGTCTCTAGTCCCAGAATGCGGGACTGTGCATGAAAGCTAGAACGGAATGGATCCCTTTGTGCTCGGAGAGGTTTTTGTCTGTGACAGAAAACTGTCCCCAGGGTCTTTGGGAAGGCTTTCTTCACTCTATTCTCGCTTCCCAGGCTCGTAGACCTTGCAGCCTCGTGGCAGCAGTGTCCATTTTCAGGAAGCTTCTCCCTCAGGGCATGGTATATGGAACAGTACTGCATATCTGAGCAGACAACGCTGTGGATGATCATATGCCCATGCTTGTGCTACTTATTCTGCTAGGAGAGACTTAATGTGAGACCTCACACCTACTGCTTCTGGCTTCTTCAGTGTTGCTGCCCTGTAATGACTCTCTGAGCTGGGGGGATTTTTTTTACATACCCTTTCTGTTTATACATAGACTGTCTTGCGTAGCCATTCCTTTTCTGTTTATGACACATGGTTAAAAAAGTTAATTATTCTAATTTAGATTAAAATAAACCTACTGTTGATTTTTTTTTTTTTTTTTAAGTGGAAAGCATTCTGGTTCTTGAAGATCTTAGAGTTGCAGATCCACCTCAGAGTCCTGGCCAGCTCTCGTCAGGTCATGGTAGAAGTCTTCCATCTGTAAGACAAATGTTTAAAAGTCTCAGTAATTTCCATTGAAATTCTGTCTAATTGGTTTTTGGAGTTGTGTGAACTGTGTTGTGAACTTTTAAAGTGAGCTTGCCAGTGATAACCCATGTTCTCACCAAAATTAAAATAAATAATTGCTGTAAAGATAAGATGGTTTTCTATTAGAAAAATAATGTATATGTTTGCCAAAATCTTATCTAATTTATCAGCTTTTCTGACAAAACCGACAACAAAAAAGAAGTTTCGGATTTTTTTTGGCGATAGTTTTTTTTTTTTTCCTTGATGGATGAGAAACAGTAACAGAGGGGAGGAAAGGAAAACAAAAACATTCTTTAAAAATATTGCAAAAGCTTTTGAAGTCTTGGCTTAAAAGAACGCAGTGTAATTTAGAACATTTTAAACATTTTTCTCAAATTTTGATTTAACAAACAGGTGTACATTTGTGCTTCTTTTTCTTTCGGTTGTATTCTTTTTCTGCAAGCTCTCCTTTTTCTCCCTGGATGAAATATTGCATCTGTGTTTCATTCATTATCTGGTATGTTGCTATTACCCCGTCACTGACTTTTCTTCAGTCATAGTGTAGGGTTCTTTGCTGCACACTTCTGAAAAACTTGCATTTGAGACAAGAGTGTTATTGTGCTTTTAGAAATGATATTTTGCAAGTCTGGGATAGTAACTCATGATTTTTTCCATGTCCTTTTATAAACCCATATCAATAGTGCTGCTAAAATACGTATTTGTATCCTGAGTAAATTGCTGGGGCTCAAGTGGCCAAGTAGCAAAGAATAATTGCTTATTTTGAATTGTTTTCCAATGCTTTACAACAAGTTGCTTATTCAGGAAAGATGAATAAGATTCTATTTTGGTGTGTTTCTCTTATTTAATATCTTTGAAGATTAAAAAAGAATAGCTTGGGGGAGGAAACTAAAATACGTATTTGTATCCTGAGTAAATTGCTGGGGCTCAAGTGGCCAAGTAGCAAAGAATAATTGCTTATTTTGAATTGTTTTCCAATGCTTTACAACAAGTTGCTTATTCAGGAAAGATGAATAAGATTCTATTTTGGTGTGTTTCTCTTATTTAATATCTTTGAAGATTAAAAAAGAATAGCTTGGGGGAGGAAACCCATTTGGAAAAAAAATACACTCTTTCTGGTTAGGCTCAGGGGTCTGGTGTTGAATTACTACTAGTGAACGGAAACTGTCCTGATAAAATTGTAAAACATGTGTAAAGCTATTTATAGTCCATTTATGGCATGACAAAGATGGTAACAAAGTAAAACTTTCTGAGCTTTCACTGTATGGTACTTTCTGTGTTTTAAAATACACTGGGAAGTGAAATTTCAGGGGTACAAAATTATGATACTTAGAAATACGGCCTGGACAGAACTATATCAACATACTGTGGGCAAAAGCCTTTAAATACTTGGACTGTGTTTAGATAGCAGGGAGGGAGAGTGATGATCAGATAGCCTAGGAGGTTTGCTTCAGCTTCAGGGCATACCTGGGTCAGGGTGGCGGTGGGAGGAGCTGGGAATGGGTGATCCCTGAGATATCTAATGGGTTTGCCCTCTGCTGCTGTCTTTTGCAATTTTAGTCTATTTGCGGTTCTACGCCTCTTGTCACCTTTCTGAGGTGATGGCACGATAGTATAAATAATACTTAGTTCTTTCACCATCATTTCTGTTGACTGTGAGGCTCGGGTTCTGACTTGCTGCTGAAGGAGGAATTCCTGTGCTCTACTGCACACCAGTGCTGTCGAGTAGCAAATCTAGGTCTATATTTTCTGAGTAAGTGTCACCTTCCATTTCATCTTCTGTGAATGAAGATAAAGCACATACATGGATTCAGGGGTGCATACCCATCTAAGCTTATAGACCCATTCTTGTAATCTGAAATTAAGCTGGCAGGAGTGGTGTCTCATCTCAGAGGGCTTAGTTCTTTCAGGGGCTGAGTGCCCTTGATTCCCACTCATTTAAGTGGGAATTGGGCACTTTCACTTTGTGCATGCTCAGATTGCAAGGACTGAAGTACAAACCTTATGTCTCAGAACAATATAATCATGCCGTGTATAAAGAAGATTTCTCTAGCAGCTTGCAATATCTGGAACAGCACTTCTTCAGCTCCTGCTTTTTGGTTACCTCATTCTAAGTTGAAAATGTTTCCTCTCTTCACCTTGTCCTTAATG
>NW_009221265.1:0-1896 GCF_000690835.1 Fulmarus glacialis | reverse complement strand
TGCTGATATTATATATTAATTCTGCAAATGCATTATTTAACTCTAAAGAGCATTTTAGGCTGCAAGCTGTTAAAAAGTGAAATAGCATATAAAAGGATGCTTGAGCTAAGGGAGAACACATCTACTCTATTTTTAATTTGTTTAAATAAATGTTAATTTTATACTATTAGTATATATGGATTAAGACTTTGTAGAGAATGTATCGTTGCATTTCGGGAGTTTGCTAGTGTTTCTGATGTTAAACTGAGTTCTATTTAAGGAGAATTTAAACTCAAATATTTCAATACAAAATACAAACATATATATTTAGATAGTTCCTGTGTTATTTTTTGTGCCTTCCACAATGAAATGCTGTAGGGAGTATTGTACCAAAATGAAATGAGCTTTGCAAATGCTGGAATTCTCCATAAGAAATTTGTCTATACCCGAGAGATTGTGCACCTCAATGAAGAGAAAGCCAGTTGTATTTAGAAAAGGGTTGTGCTCTGTTAAATTTTGTTTCCCTTTAAAATATTTCATAAGAAAATGTAAGATAGGTCAGGAGATTTTAATGATGACAGGCACTTCTTGTAATGCAGAAGTGGTAGCAAGTCTTTGCTCTGCTGTTGTAACCCAAAATACTAAGCTGTTATGCAAAGCCTGAACTCCGTGTAAGGTGATGATACAGATGTTGGAAGAGCTGGAATCCACCCATTCTGCGGTGTGTCACCCATCTGCCATTTGGGTTTAACCATGTTTTCCCACAAAGTAAGTTTCCATGAAACTCGGGCGTCTCTCTAGAGTTCCCTTCCACATATTTATTTTCTTGTTTTGAATGTTTTAATGCTTACATATATCAATCTCAAATGCTTGATCCATATCTATTGCTTAAATAAAAATGGACTGGTTTTCAGAAGTGCTGCGTATTAATACCCTCTGCTTTGTTAACGGATATAATGAATCCTCAGCAGCTCAAAATATCTCATGTGTAGGTTCTTGAGAGAAAATGTCAATTTGGGAACAAAGAGGGAAGAGAACTGACAGTAGGTCCAGGAGACTTAAAGCGAAGCCTGTTATATCTCAGATTTACAGATATTTTCCAGTTAGTCTCGTCTTTGCTTCCTTTGGTCCAATGAATCCCTTGTATGGCACAGAGTGGAATTGATGGAATTGATGCCAGCCCAAGAATAGTCTGAAGAGCAATGATTAGGGTACGCATCTTATTATAGACACTCCAGTTATACTTCTTGATCTGAATCAAGCAAATCAGGGCTTTGAATGTGAGAGTTGTGTAGATCTTTGTCTACATGGAGATGTGTTTTGAAAAAAAAAAATGTTTAAACTGTTACATTTCTTATTAAAGTTTCACTTTGGAAAAGTTGGAGGAATTTTTTTGGTGAACAGCCATTTGTTGGAAATTCCTGACCAGCACTAATTAAAAATGTTTTCAGGACATCTGAGGTGTCTCAAACATCTTGCTATCTGTTCTTACACTCTAATTCTCTAACTGCTATGGAGCGTAGTCGTTTCCACCTCCACACAACACTGGTCTGTAAGCAAAACAAATGTAAAGGGAAAATTCCTGTTAAGGCATTCCTTAAACTTAGGCACTTTAGTTTTGAGTTACCTTTTCTGTGAGGTTGTATATGTTTCTGATTATCATAGAATCATAGAATGGTTTGGGGTTGGAAGGGACCTTAAAGATCATCTAGTTCCAATACCTCTGCCATGGGCAGGGATGTCTTCCACTAGACCAAGTCGCTCAAAGCCCCATCCAACCGGTCCATGAACACTTCCACCGATGTGGCATCTACAGCTTCTCTGTGCAACCTGTTCCAGTGCCTCACCACCTTCATAGTAAAGAATTTCTTCCTTATATCTATTCTATATCTACCCTCTTCCAGTTTAAAGCCATTA
>NW_009221264.1:15337-17505 GCF_000690835.1 Fulmarus glacialis | reverse complement strand
GCCCCAAAACTGAGCCCTGGGGAAGCAACACTATGGCCATCAACTGGCTGAAACGAGAAAAAGAGAAAAGGTTGGAAATATTCGTGCCCACAGGTAGACTCCAAAATATCTTCCAGGCTGGCTCAGTCAAATTTAAAGAGAACCCAGAAAAGGCCTTATGGCTTGAACTCTAACTGCTCAAACAACATACTAAAAATTATGGGGGTTTACATGATCTGAAACCTCTGTGGTTGTATTTTGTTGGGTGTTTGACTCATACAATCTCTTTTAAGTCCCAAATAACAGAACAGTTAAATACAAGGTTAATTAGAAATTGCTTCTAAATGCTGAAGGGAGTTTTAAGAAAAAAGGCATTTAAATAAAAACAATCCTAAAGATCATGTTAAAATTGCTCTATCTTGGAAAGAGAGTAATAAAAAAGAAGAAGCTAAAATATAGCTGGAGATGCCATCATAAAGAACTAGAAGATGTGAATGGATGAAACATCCCTAGCAGTCTTCAAAGCATCTGTGAGGCCACGCTTCACACTAATGTATGGGGAAGTGGTACTGTTTATCTGTAACCTAGGAATGGTTTTGTGCATCACTATAAATAAATCAGGATTTCAATAATAAATCATGTTAGGACTCTCCGTTTTCTTCTACTTTGAGGTAAGAAATAAAGCATCCTAAAATATTGACAAAAAATAAAGAAAGAAAAGAAGAGAAAAGCATCTTGTGAAACAGTACTAGAGAGAGATGCATTGGTGTCATTCTGACAAGTGAGTAACATCACAGCAGTTAATTGCTCACTATTTGGTATCATCTTCTAAAATTGTCTAGAACTTGTTCTGCAACTGAACAAATTGTTAATTTGAAAGTCTTTCATTACCTGTAGCTCTGGAATAATGGTTCCTCTTTCGGGACAGGACCCTCCAAACGCTGTCAAGGGTGAAGGGAGTACAATCGGATTTGGGCTGATGAAACTACTGATGTCACAAGATGGTGTGTCTGACTCCGTTCTTTGCATCACAACTTTGTCTACGATGATAAATCTATTCCAAGGCAACCAAAGTGTCCTTTTTTCAGATATGAAAGGAGATCTGTCAAAAACTAGAGTGACAGAGATGCCTCCAACAGCCACAAGGTCAAAACTGGAAAAGAGAAAACAAAACGCTTTGTTTCTTTTTGTTTTATCATCATATTACCACAACTTTCAATGCATCACAAACAAAAACTTTATGTTGCTCATTACAGCCCTTAATTTACTATGTGAATCTTTCAAGCATACCTTCCCGGCATCACCTTGGTATTCACAAAGAAGCTTTACCTCTCTGTGCTTTCTCCCTGTATGCATCAATAGCAAGGTGCAGTGCTTCCCTGCTACTTGGCCTATCTCCCCTCTATTTATCAACTAGAATCGATACTAACGAGTCACCTGTAACAAGAGCGTGGACCCAGTTACTTTGGTTTATATTAAAAGAAATTCCTAGCCCAGAAAAGGGATGATACTCATAATCTATGCAGGTACAGCATGCAAAATAAGAAGTCTTAAAGCCTGTTAGGCCTTTTTTCTATTAACACATCCTTTTCACTTTTTGTAAAAGTAGCAGGAGGAAAAGGTTGAGTACACTGAGCAGGAGACCCCCCTGTGCAGGATATGAAATTTTTGGGAAAGATGCCGATTCATTGCACTGAGAACTGAATCAGCTCTTGTACATAAGGCAGGTGATCCTCCGGGAGCTATTGTGAAGAACCTTTGGCATATCTGGGCTGCAAAACAGTGGGACACAGAAGGCACGATATACAGAGTCTCAGTTTCCTGAGTTTCTGACATCCATAGTCAGGCAACACAAGGTAATATGTAAATAGATACTTCACACTTGGTATTATTGAATGCATCTATTACGGAGGCTTTTGATGGTAACAAACTGTGATAAGAAGTCAGACTTAATTATGCATATTTCATCACATTTCCCAAATGACACCGATTACATTCACAGTGAAATACAGGTAGCATATTTTAATGCAACAACTTTATCCAGGCTAGCATAAAGAGGAAATGATAATTACTAACTTTCAGTAGTGCGATTTGAAAGTCAACAAACTAAGGTAAAATAAATATGCATGCTCCTTACTTTTATAAATTGACAAAGCCAAACAAAAAAAAAAAATGTGAAACCAGGGCCA
>NW_009221264.1:0-15306 GCF_000690835.1 Fulmarus glacialis | reverse complement strand
TCTTTCCCTGTTGGAAGACAGCTTCTGATTTCTTGTTGTTCGCAACACAGCCAAGGAAGATGAAGTCTTAAACTGCCCTTAGCAGCTTAATTCAAGTTTAGGAGCAAATCATGACCCTACTGCAAACAGACGGCCAACCCTGGAGTGCAATATAGAATATATAGGAACTTCATCTCTCTTCCAGAACTGAACTCAGCCCTACAAGGCTGGGGAAGTGAGGGAAGCCAGCATTGTTCAGGACTGGTTGCAGAACAGCAATTTAACCATTTTGGCTCTGGAAAGAGTCTGTCCTCACATTTACTTGGGTGGCTCGGGTGATCAGCTGAAGGAGTTAACTTCATTGAGACCTCCATAAAATACTTGGAAGATTCACAGTTAACAACAGAAAAAAAAGAAGGGAAGACAGGGAATTCTCTGGAAAACCTGACTAGTGAAAATATTCAGAAGTCAAGAAGGTGCTGTTACAACAGTACTGTCACACTTTGACTCCAGGTGTTTGAATGCCACTGTAATCTTGTTTCTGTTCAGGTTTTTTCTTTTTCTCCTTCTTCTTTGGTCACTTTACCACAGAGAGTTCTAACTAAATGTGCTCCCAGACTAGAGGGCCAGATGCCATCCCCAATCCACACTATGAATAGTGATGTCTATGAAAATTTTACATACATGGATACATGGATAGAAGGTGGTAGATGGCCCTAACTATGCAAATCTAAACCAGTGAAAGACCATACATGAAAGCCTGACCTTCCATCTTGGCGACTGATGGTGTATCCATACTCATTGTGGTGCAGAAAACTGACGTTCACTCCAACCAAAGGCGTTCCGTCTATTGCTACCACCTGGCCTCGAATGACACACGCCCGTCTGTAACAAAACGAGTGGAAGGCAACATGTTAGACACATCAGGAGGGTGAGAAGGGCACTGATTTCAGAAACTGTGCTATACTTCTGTCCCAGACAGACAGAACTGCTCTGATATCACTGTTGATTTTGAATGAAAATTCAAACAAGTCCAAAGGATTGATTTGAAAACCCATTATCTCATGAAGACGACACAGACTCTCCATGGTGTATCGAGAATGTATTTCCATTTCCCGCTATATTTCAGGATACCATTTGTTCTGCCACTGAATAGCACTGCAAAGGTTTCACTGATAGCGTGATTTAGCTTGCTGGAGCTCTAGGGGGTGATGATTTGTGAAAGGGGAAAATGAAACCTCATTCTCTGCTGCTAAGAATAGGGCATCGCTGTCTATTAGAAAAAAGCTGAACTAATGCGATAAGGCAGCAGTCAGACACACGGTCTTCACTGAACTTCAGAAAGTTATATAGGTAAACTCAGAGAGCGCCTAATCGAGTGTAACGCACATTTTTCTCACTCCCCCATCACATGTTATGCCCTTTTAAATTCCCTCTGGGATGTGTTGGACTTGCACCCACTTTCCAGCATAAAAATCCTCCCATTCCAGTAAAGAGATTGAAATATGGCAGCACAGCAGAACGCATCAAAGCCAATGGACAGGAGAGTGAACTCATTACTAAGTGGGTCTAATCAGAGGCTAACAGGATCACAGAATCATACAAAATGAGAGCTGAAAGGAAATATAAGACTTTATCTTCTCCACTCCTTTGCCTCAGGTAAGATCAACTATACCTACATTACTCCAGACAGATGCTTGTCTAACTCTGTAACATCACCAAGTAACCCACCCCAACGCTTCTGTGCGAGTGCTTTACTTATGGCAAGTTTTTCCTACTGTCTAATCTGAATCTCCACTGCTGCTCTTTAAGACCATTGCTTTCACCCTACCCACCGAAATGGTGAAGAAATTACTCTCTTTTTCTTAGCTTTAGCCTTTTATGTATTTGAAGACTGAAACGTAAAGGAGACAAGTCTCATCAAGGATGAGGAATAAAATGTAAAATACCCTCGCGCTGCAGATTAGGACCTAGTGGGATTTTCTAAGGGCTTACACAGCTACGTTCCACCGAAACACCTTTCCGTATTTTGCCCTGTGCCGTCAGGTACGCTACATTAGCATACCTCCGGCTGAATGGATCCAGGTCTTGGGATCTAATGATACAATCGCACATATTTCCTGGAACTGTGGTTTCACACAACGAAGGGGACGCTGTATGCAGAAGTCTTTTGATAACGTTAAGACATTCAGGGTCAAACCCCATAAAACACTTATAAAGGTAACTGGCATTAATTACTCAATATAAACAATAAGCATAAATTTAGACATTGTTACGTTTCTCTCTCAATTTGAAAGTTCATGGTAGACCTCAACAGACACATCCTACCTTTGCACAGTGAATATGTAGTCTAAAAGAAACTTAATAGCTCCTCAGATGAAAGTTATTTAGGAGTCTATATATGAATTTAAAAAATATCCCTTGAGAGATTAATTGATCATGATCCAATGAAATCATACGCACGAATTGGAGACCATAAATTTCTGGAAATTCTGACTTGTTTCCTAAGATCCCATTCTCCAAAGCCACTTGACAGGACACTGATTTATCACTATGATATCATCAAACCCGGCTGACTATGACCTGAGAAAATGCAACTGGTAAAAATTAACCCCTTTGCGAGTGCGCCATTCACCAATAATACGAATCGGTGCTAATACGAATTCCACGCTCCCAGGACATAGAAAGATGCTGATTTTCAGCGGAATGGGAGAGGCTGCATTACTGCCAGTATGCAAAATAGAGTTCTGATTTACAACCTTTTCGTCTTCTACATTAACTAAGTTGGTTGTGGCCCTATTTGTGGGCAAAACCTGCTGCTCACTGAAGGCAATCAAGCTCTTGTGAGTCTCAACAGAACAGAACAGGTTCAATTACTCTTTGATTTGTTAGAGCAGAAACTACTGGTTTCTATTGTTTTCTCATATTTCTAACATCAAGAGACCTGCCTTTCCTTTTCTAATCCCTTTATTAGTGCACTCCATATATTTACAACACACATTGATCTAAGGGAGAGACCCCTAAGAGTCATCATTATTCAGTACGTTATTCTCGTACTCCTGTTTGTTTATTCCACGCAGACCTGTCTTCTGACTCTACTCTGTCCTCGTATTTTATCAAGCACACAGATTTGTGCGATAACAACTCATCAAAGTCTTCATTATTTCATACATAGTCTTTCTTTCCTCTACTTATTCACTTTACTTCTCATTATTCGTAAATAATAGTAAGAGACTTATCTTTCAACTTTCTTGCTCCTTTTTTATTCGTCATATTTTACAAGCCACACACATTTACAGTATGCGATAAAGACTCATAAACTTCATTATTCTACATTTATCTGTATTGAACTGTCTTTGCAATCTTTTAGATTTTGAATGTTCTAAGCCTGCCTGTGTGTTGCTACATTTGTCCTCATTATTTACTGTCTTTTTATTACCTACTCTAAGTTGAAGAGTCTTCTACTCTCTGGCCTCTTCTTGAATTACCAGCACCTACTAAATCTCTGACTAAGTGTTTGATCAGAATTAGTTTTAATTTTCGCATTTACTGCAGGCATGAAAACATTTTTCAGTTACTTTATGACCAGCACTAATCTCAAAGGCTCGGGGAGGTAACAAAGAATCCCCCACTTTGCAGCAGGTTCTCCCTCCTTTCCCAGTGCCCTGGGACACCGTGCCCGGAGGCATGCTAGCGCGCAGCTTCCCTGCAGCTTTGCTGCTTCCAGAAGACCTCACTTAATTCCTTTCCTTACCAGAGCTTTTAGAGCGTGTTCCCTCATACTCAACTGCCACTTCACGCTTCCTCGCTTCAACATTCACCCTCTTTCCAGATGAGCTGTGGACCCACTCGCTGCCTTTCTTAATTTTAACAGAGAAACCTCTGAAGATCATTATGCCTCCTCAATGTGCTGCATGTCCCTCTTCTATTCTCAGCCTCTAAGATTTATTCTACGCACTTGTGACTGGCCTGCTTTTCTTTCTCGTGGGGGATAACAACTCACACTACCTGTCCAACAGCCACCTACTTGCAACGATTGCATAATCTCGGACTAAGGCTGTCCAAGTTGTTTTAACTTGAAAGGTAAGTGCAAAAATGTCTTTTCTGATTTGGAGGAGCTGGGAAGGAACATGTCCCTGATAAGCTGCCTTAGTGTTTTCAAATGCACTAAAAATGTTTCTAGTCCCCTGGCAAGCTGTACTAAGTCTGCAACTCCAGAGGGAGCAGTTGGCTTTTTGAGAGAAAGCAGAGATTCCCCCGGGTTGCAGGTGGCCTAGAAGGAGTAGGATTTCTCTGTCAATGCTTCATGGGTCATTCCACGGGTAGCTGAGGATCTCAGCTCTGCGGGTCTCAGCTCTCTGCCGTCAGGCAGTTTGTCTGACATCTCTAATTCGACATCCTTAATTCGACATCTCTAAATAGAAGTTTAAAATTCTAGACGCTTTCTTTCACTACTTGTAAAACATTTTATTACTCCACCACCATTCTGCCTTGCTCTACTGCTACTTTTCTGCTATTTTTTTTGCTTATGTTTTGTGTGTTAAGATGCCAATATTCTCTGAGTACCTCGGGCTGAGACATTAGGCTCAGATGTGGAACTCTGTCAAGCAACTTGTGAATTCGCAAGTGCCACATTACCAGAAGATGTCATTTACTGTATTACATTTCTGATTAAAATCTTCAATCAGAGAAATTAAGCTAAAGGCTAGTAAGGTACATTCATTTCTTCCTTCTGACAATGTTGCTGTAAGCAGCCTTTGAAGGGTAATTAATTCAGAAATACACTGGACCCTTTTTGTAGGCAATTTGCAGCCAGTCAAATAGCTTGCCAGCAGCATGCATTAAAAATACTCAGCAAAGAAACAAGCTAAAAACCTTCCTGAGAACAGGAGTTGATAAAAACATTATAATGTGCTACACCCTGCTACATGCAGTAGGTCAAAACCACTCCTGATGTAAGCAAGTACATTTCCGTTTATTCTGGATCTGATCTGATCTGTCTGATCTGCCTTTCAGCATCTCACAATTTAAGTCGTGAGTTTGTAAAAACCCAGTACAAACGACATAGCTTTGACACAATAAAAAGAAAAATGTGTTTTGAAAACATTTAGCTCCTTAACATTAATTTTGGTGTAGCATTTAGCCATGGCTCAACACAACACCCTGACAGCATTGTAGAAGCAAATGTTTAAAAATTAGATCTACGCTAAAGTCAAACGACATAGCTTTGACACAATAAAAAGCAAAACATGTTTTGAAAACATTTAGCTCCTTAACATTAATTTTGGTGTAGCATTTAGCCATGGCTCAATGCAACACCCTGACAGCATTGTAGAAGCCAAATGTTTAAAAATTAGATCTAAGCTAAAGTCTAAGATGCAAATGCAAAAGGATAGATGTCCCAGCAGTTGTCAGAACAACTAATTTTAGTATTTCAGATGATGTTGAAAATGCCAGGATATGACAGAGACCAAACACTTTCAGTCTGAAGGACAGAGATAATCTTCACCATTTTTTGACAGCTTTCCCAAATTTATTCAACGTCACTTTGGCTTTATCTACAGTGAGGTTCATGCAACCACCACCCATATTGGAGTTCCACTGACCTATGGTACAGTAAAACACTGCACAATGTCATTTGAATCAGAAGACTGAAAACACTGGATAGATGTTTCTTCCTTAATCCTCCTAATGGCCTCAGAGACTTCTTGCAAAGGAGGGGAGGGGGGCGGAAAGCCAGATAGGGCTTTGCAAAATTTGAGCACCAGTGGGAATGAATGCCAGTGCTCTGAAATAAATGATGCCACTATTTCATCCAATCCTTCCAACATTTATTCTTGAACCACCAATGCTATAAAATAAGTGGCATTGCCGGCAGCCATGAGTTAATATCATCTTTTCAGCAATAGCCAAAAGGAGATTAAAAACCCCCAAGCATTCTTTGGTCTGTACCAGATAGGCAGGATCACAGATTTCTGATTTTTTTTGTAGTAACAGTTGTCTTTCTATATTTTTTTCAGTAATCTTAATTCCCAGGAGAAGAACAGACACTAGATGACAGTCAGATTGACAATGTCGGAGGAAGATTTCTGAACAGAGGCAGCACAGCTAAGCTATTGCTTCCTTCTGAGACTCTGCTTATCTGTCATCCTTGAGGAAAATTCTGGCAGTTTTTAATAATATTTGACTTATGGATGAGCAATTTTTCAACAGCCTGGAAGACTTGAGGATGAAGCAAAGTGTGGACTGATGAACTCCTCGGGGTGCCCAGTACATTGCAGACTGCTGTTGACATAACCCAGGAGACGTGGCACAGCGCAAGTCTCCAGGCACTGCCCCGATTCCAAAGATACAGCCAGCCTCGTCTGAATCCCAATGATCATCTCATCAAACTAACTAGTAATTTCTCTACAGTGGGAGGAAATGATAGCTGGGGTGTGAGCAATGCACCAATGCAAGTACAAGTCGTATTCCTTAGCGGTATGAAGTATCAAACCATGGTGAGGGTGGGCTGCTGCTCACACACAGGCCTTCGCTGCTCTTCATTCTTCAAAGGCATGGCAGATATCAGGGTAAGGAAACGAAATACTCAGAAAAAGCTTTTAAATCCAAATTAAATCCCATCAATGATAGCTTTAAAACATCAGTTCCTTATATCTATAAAAGCACGTTGATGGGATTACGTGCAATCTGGCTGCTAACATTTGCAGTGTCACAGAACACCGTACGGGTGACCTGAGTGCTCACCTCCTCTCTGAAAACACCTCACTGCGAGGCATTTTGATGAGGAAAATCTTTCACTGGTGACTTTGGGTTTAAACTGCAGCATGCTCCACGGCGCGTACAGGCAGCCAAGGGCCTCGCACCAGGGGCAGTGCCTGGTCATCAGCGAAACACACTCTGAGAGACCTGCCACTGGCAGGGGGGTGCTTTTCATGGAGTTCATTTTCCTGCCCTATTGTTCTACATATTTATAGCATCCTGTTCCATTATTAATAGTGATTAAATGTTTAGGTATTTCAGATCAATAAGGACTCTGTTTACATATTTACTTTATTAAAAATTAATAAGTTACGAAGAGAAAGTGCACTGAATTTGTATGCAGCTATGGAATGAAGTCGAGGTTGTAACCTAAGTGCTATGTACTGTAGTGAAAATAAAAAAATTGTTATGCCCTTATTACTGGAACATGCTTTATCTAATGCATAGGCCTAGTTGACAGGATAATAGTTAGGTGATGTGGATGATTTGTGGATCTCTTTGTCAGCGTGTAAGTTACAGCTTCCCAGGTGAACTACAGCATAAAAACTTATGTGCCCTTATATTTCAAATGTTCAAGAAAATATGTGTTACCAGGTTTTCTGAGCAAGTAAGTGCCCCTTTCCTATTGCACAGTCTTCTCCTGTTAAAGGGCAAGCCGATCTCACAAACGCTCAGAGATCACACTACTGTTTGCATGACAGCTTGAGAGTAACCCGCAGCACAAAATGGTAAACTCCACACCGGTCTATCAATATGTAGTAAACCCAAAAAATTAGGTTAATTAGGTAGCTGGATTATATCTAAGTAACTCGTTAAATCTATTACACTGTAAATACCAATCAAATTCTATCGGCAGAAAGGTGACTGAATACAACGCATATGAATCCAACTCATCCTTCTGCCTCCTGCCATTACATGTATCTACAGCAGGAAGGGCTGAGCTTCTCCCCACTTACTTTACAAATACGAGCTAGCTTACCTTCCACAACGGTCAAAGTCTCGTCAATAAAAGCAGTAGAGTTTCTTGCTGTAACACTTTTATGAACTAGATAGGTAGTAACAAGAATCTGATAAACAAGATCCTCAGCTGTTGGGACTTAAACCTTTGCTTTCCTTTTAAGTATTTTTTGATCACCGGTGAAGAATTCTCAGCTACCCAGGTGTCACTGTTTTTTCCTTGTTAAATAATTTCATTGCAGTTCTCAATATTCAGAAAAGTCTTTCGTCTAAAAGAAAACTCACCTGCTCTCAAATGAGACATCTCCTGGGATTACATGAGTGCTTTCCTTCCCAATAAGGAATCTGATTCGATCGTAAAAGAGCCTTGGAGGATGCTGAGAGAAAGGCGGCTGGCTGTGCTGAATAAGGTCAAGGGGATCAGGCGAACCCTGGCAGAGAGGACTGGAGTAACAATTGCTTTGCTGACAACAGTCAGGGTCTACACAGTCTGTCAAGCCATCTAAAATGGAGAGAATGGAAAGTTCAGGAAATTGAGTGATTCTGAGAATAAAGCACCGTGTTTACTGCTGGAGAGCACAGGAGGTATTTAATCAATTGGAAGGCATGCTGATTATGACACATTCAAATTCAATAAAGCATTAACGTACATGCTTAGTCCAGGAGGTGTATTTCTGTCTAGTCATTAACACCGTATCACCTCATAAAATCCCCACACGACAATGAGAAAACAGAACCTACAAACTAAGTGAATAGGGAGGAGCGGGACTGTCCTCACTGCCGAACAGGCAGAAGAAGAAAATCACTACACAAATCACTAATACTTGTTAGTCCAACGGCTGCATGATCCACACTGTGCAGCTGGTACCTCTAAGAGTCCTTTATTGTCACTGCTGTCTGTTCACACCTGTGAAGGCTATACGCTTGCTACCCAGTCTGCAATAATGAAGTCTGAAAAGTTACCTAACTCTCATAAGCATCCTCACTACAGTAGTAAAAAAAGGTACTTGTTACAGTTGTCTGACTTCTATTTTAAGCCCTACAATAGTTTTATTAGTGCTCTAGGATGTTTACTTTTCATTTATTGGTTGCAATACTGGAATGATCCGAAAGGGCAGAATCATGACTACACTCCTTTTGTAGTTGGTGATATACAAATACACACCTTGATGCAGGCTCTATCCAAGTGACCAGATACAGTCTTCTCCATGCATGTTTGCACCAGGAAAGCAAATTTGGAAGGTGAAAATAAATCTATTCCTCCTCCCTCTATTTTCAAGTATGAAAAATAGGAAAAATAATTGATTTTTTTCAAAAAAATCTACATTTCTTCATGGACAAATATTTGTGGGTGAAATTCATTTACTTAAATGTCCAAAGCTTATGACGAAAAGTGCATCTAAAGATGCACTGAAGTGCATCTAAAGTAAGCACCCAAATAAAACTTAAAGTTGGGCTATTGGCATTTAATTGCTTCTATCAGCAGTTTAGACATCCAAATTGCCTAAATTACATACTCAACCAGAAACAGATTTAATAAGGTATGGTAAAATGTCCAACTATCTTCTTAAACACCCATTTTATGACTTAGCAGTTGCTAACTTGCTTGGATTGACAAGCACACTAATGCATATAAAGCAAGAATAAGGCATTGTATCCTTCAACAAAGACACCTCTCTGTATTTTTAACAAGGTCGGCCTGAATAAATGTGGAGTCATCATATGATGGACTTCCCTTGTGTTAAAATAGGAATGCTATAGGATCAACATACTTTCAGAGATTTTCACGTCATGCTTTGACTTTTCATGCTCTGTTCATACCAACGCTTTGGTGCCTATAAAACCGTACCTCCTCAGGGCAAACTGCCTTACCAGGGAAGCTGCTGTAGTTTTGTCATTGACTTTAATGGGTCTGAGACCAACCCTCAGCCAGCTCTGCTCTTTTTTCAATAGAGCACACTGCACTGTGTGAACGCTCAGTAAATAACAGCATAAAGTATTCACTTCGAAAAGAAAGCAAAAGCCCTTCTACAGAACAAACAAGTATAATGAAATGGGCTTTCCTGGAATCTGAAAATCCTTGCCTGACCTTGAGCATGGTAATTGCTTGGCTAAGCAAAAAATATTAACAAATCTAGCCTACTGCAGCTGGGAAATCAGATAGAGCAGGCTAGTTTTTGTGATGATGAGCCAAGGGCAACTGTAGATAGCTAGCAACAATAATCTAAGACCCTCAGATCCAGTAAAGCTGGCATAGCTACAGGTCAGTGCATGCTTTAAGTTCTTTCCACATTCCCCCAGTCCTGGAGACAACAGGCATTTGCCAGTGGTGGGAGAAGAACTTCACAGGGCAACATTGAGCTTATTGACTTTGAGTGTAAGTCACTTTACATTGAGGAAAACGCAGAAAGCTATTGAAATCCTCTAGGAAATCAGTAAGCTGAAACAGTAATGGGCCTCCAGTCTAAACAAAACCACACGGGAACTGGATGGAGGAGTTCACGGTATGAATCAGAGAGGTTTTCATTGTTTTCAGATGGAAAAACAAAAGAGCTTTTTGGGTTGAAACCTGAAGAGCAGGCTTGGAACTGCAAGGAAAAAACCATCTCCTCTTATTGTTTCCTCTTTTTTTGTCCAAGGAATGAAACTCTCTATATTCTTAATAAGTGTACTGAAAAGCATCAAAGTACTAGTAGGTTCTCCAAGACCGCAAATATTAAAAAATTCTACTAGACTTGAAAAGGTGATAAAGAAATTGAAATCTCTTGCTTTTGCTTTATACTGGTGAGGATCCCTGCAGAGGGCTCTGATGTGGTTAGGCGTAGCCATTCAGGGCTGGTCTCTGCCGGTGGGATGGTTACGGTTCAAGGAGTCAAGGTACTTTCTGGAAGGTACTAATTTCTACAAGCTGACTGCTGTCCACCTGGGAAACTTGACGAACATTGGTCTGGCAGAATAAGTACTAATCGAAAAAAGGCACACTTATTTCAGAATAACAGTATCCATGGGGAAGCTATTTTGGAGTAATTTATTCCACAGTAACTCTTCTAATTAATTTTTTTCCTTGTCAACAAGCCATTAGATGGGGGAACTGAGCTGATCTGATTCTCTCATTTATTTAAGAAATAAAAGTGAAAAGTCACGGAAACATTAGAATAAGAAGATTTGCTTAGAAAAAAAAAAGCTATAAAAATAAGAATTAAACACTTTGCTTTCTCTAATAGAGTCCTCATTCTTCTCTGCTTCGGTCAACAGCTTGCACGCCTGGCAACAAACACTGTGCATTCATGCTGTACACAGAAAGAAACCAAGTAAAGGGAAAGCAGTTTTCCATCTTCCAGTCAGACTCAATTTTCATCTTTTCTTTGCAGTTTACTTGTCAGCAAAGTGACCATCTTATAAACTCTTCCAGGTTCTGCTAATGGAGTTATTTTGGTTTGAATTACTTGCACCTGGTTTCATTTGCCTCTCCAGGCTCCCAGGGCTACAAAAGGGTGGGTGAAGTCCCAGAAGTGCATCTGAAGAACCCATGGTGAGAATGGTTTTTATCCTAACAGCACCATGGATGTACAAAGCACTGGATACGCCAGGAACAGCTTACAGCCTTGGGAGCAACGGCTACAAAGTCATCAGAGGAAGAAATTGCTAACCAAAATATAAATGTTAATTCAAAGTAGGAATCTTCTAGGTCACAGATTATCATTCATGGCTTCTCTCTCTCTCATGCTGTATTTATTTTTTTTATCTTTTCATTGATTAGGTGACAATTTATTTCAATCTCCCCTCTCAACCATGCAGAATGAAACAGAAGAAAGATACTAGGCCCAGAGAAGATGCTCCATGGGCAGCGAGGCAGGAGGTGCACCAGCACCAGCTCCTCTATGGACTCTTAACACCACATATTTGGCTCAAGCCGCTGGGTGTAGGTATTTAAGAATTATTAACTAGAATTGTCTGAATAATGCAACTTCTAGCTTTTTTCCAAACAATCAAACAGAATTTAGAAATCAACTTGGATAAAACTGAAAAATATTTTTCACATTTTGTGCCGAAATAAAAGAATAAAACACCTATTCTGGGGCAAATAGGGAACTCGTAAGCCAAAATAAAACCTTTGTTCCACTTTAGGCTCATTTAAGACTTTAGTTTTAACTTAGACCATTTAAAAGAAAAAAGAAAAAACCCCAAACCTAACATCCAAAAAGAAACTACTGTAATTCAGCATGATACCCATTAAAGTAAACCAGGTAAAACAAACTGGTACAGAATCCACAAGTTACATATGGAGTCTGCTTATGATAATGTAAATCATATTAGTAAATGCATAGGAGGATGAAATTATCAACAAGCCAATCCTATTTGAAATGAGATTTTTTAATCCAGGAGAATAACCCAGAAAAACAAATAAATCTTGTTTGTAAACTATACCATCAAACCAATTCACTTGAAAATGCTGCAAATACATCAGTCAATTCTCAACCAATGGTCACACTTTTTAGTTAAATTTTCCTATCAGGAACCAACTATTAAAAACCTCACCGTGTTAAGAAAACAGCAGGCTTTCTTTTAAATCTCAGGAGACAACAGTCAGGAGTATGAACAAACTACTACAAACAGCAAAAACTGTAATTCATACAGCAGGGGAGCCTCCGCACTGAAGTTTTTACTGCCAATTACCACAAAGTGCAACACAGCATAGGTGCAGACTGAAATGTATTAGAGAGGTGTAAATGATTTTGGTTTACTCTCAGCATTTTGAAATTTATTTTATACAAAAGGCAGTCAGGCACCTTCATGGTGCACTACAGATTATATAATAAAAAAGTGATTCACATTTTGATGAGTCTGAGATTATGGTTTCACACCTCCCAGGTACCTTGTTTTGTATGCAAGGGATAATGATGAACTGGGATTTTTGGTTTTGTAAGTAAATTAGGCAACTAAAATATTTTTAATATTACTGCTAAAATAGAATTCACAAAGATCAACTCGAGGATAAAAAGCACTTCATAGCACTCTTAAATAATTTAAACAAGAAAAAGCGGAGCACGCCAAAACAAGTTGCTCTGTTCTCAGTCACACCACTCCTCTCCGCATTGCCACAGCTCACAGAATTAGAACAAGATTTTCCCATTTCCTTGCTGGGGAAGGGATTCTTTCAGGAAGCTTTCTATAAGGAATGATATTAATATTTATTGTGTCAGAAGTTTGTGTCCATGGAATCACACGATGTTTTCCATCAAACAAAATGTATTTTCTTGCTCATACATTTATATATATATTTTTCTTATTCAATATGATGGAAAGAATGCCACAAGTGTGATGAAATTTCCTCCTCAGCTATGTTTCTACTGCAGTCACGGAGGGCTCAGTTTGTGCTAGGTACAGCACATTCTCTAATGTACTCATTATGCAGCAATCTCTCTTCTACATGGATGCTCACCTTCAGCAGACAAATTGGCAATGGAGCTATGGACCCACCTCCCTCTTGGTTACTTTTCAGCAATATACCTCTTCACTGACCATGTTTGGGCAAATGCTGTACAGTGATTGTATTTCGTATGTTTTGTATTTGAGCTTTCCATACGCTGCATAATATCTATATTAAATCCTCAATAAAATAAAATAACAGTTGGAAAGGAAAAAGGCATTTTGTCAGCTATAAGCTAATAGCAAGAACATGGAACAAGTCACATATTTTGGGCCTGATATGAACAGCTCTATGCCATCTACTTTTCAAATCCTGGCTTTTCTCGTCTTCTCATCTACTCTTGAATTACTTGCAATTCATGACTGCAAATATGGGAATATCACAGTAACTCATGTTGCTGAAAATGGATCCACGTTCACAATTAGTACAAATTGTCTAGGTAGCGGAACGGCCGAGGACATTGAAAAGGCACTGGGTGGGGTCACTGGTAAGGGAAGGAAAGAACAAAGCGGGTCTAATTTCGGCAGCGGTGGCTTCCCCAGCTCACCAGTGCGGCATCCAGTAACTTCCACAGCGGCTTCTTTTCTATTAAACTACTGAGACGCTTTATTAACTGGCTTTGAAAATGACAAATTCAATCAGACTCTGCCTTCCATGTTACTGGATTAGTTATTTTAATAAACCATCCACTATCACCAGGTTCTGGCAAGCAAAACGTAAATAGTTAGCAATAATACTTAAAATTGCTATTCTTCTGCTTTAAAGTTCATTAAAAGGGCAGAGTTCTCACCCCTTTGAGCTTTTGTCACACATGGAGAAGACACTACTAATGTTAACTACAATAGGTTTAAAATTTTATGGTTAATGCCAAACCCAGAATACTACAAGAAGTGGTGTATCTGCTTATATGGTGCATGCGTATACATGTATGCAGGCATACTCACAAACACACACACTAATAAATGTACTTGCTCAGTCACATGAATCCATCAAATCCATCTCTAAGCAATATGCTATACTTAGTATAAGTAATACCAGTGACCTGCATTTTCACTGCTGCAGAGCAACCCAGAGGGTGTGTGCGTAAGTGCTCTCCCGCTCCCTCTGTACTGATCCCAGCGAGCGCAAGGCAGCGATGGAGCGGTGAGAACGATGTCCAGAACATTTTCACAGGAAGTGAAAAATGGGCTTTAAGCTTCCCCTTGCAGTGAGCAGATTTTGTTCTCTGAACTCCTTATGCAGGACAACCTAAAAAACTCAACACTATGACTCTCAACACTTGAAGGGTTTGAGCTTTTTGGTACGCTTGCATGATCAATTATTCAATATTACTGTTGTTTGTGAAGAAAAAAAAAAAAAATCCGCAGGAGTCTTCAACTTACATTTGCTTGCTTTCTTTCACAGATTTCAAATAAGCATTAAACAATGCCTGTGCCGACCTGTTTCACCACAGGCTCAGTTAAGTCCAACTAGGGTTGCCAGGAATCTAAGCAAACTGAATCAAAGAGTAACGGCGGAAGAGGCTAAGCAGCAGTAACCGTCATGAATCTCTAACGCTTACTCGTATGCATTAATCCAAACTGCTTCTCAAATTTCAGCCGTAATACATAGCATGCAGCAGTGAGGCTGTTAACTGGGAACACCGGCGTTTGTATAAGGACATTGGAAACCCACCAGTGTGCCTGTGGAAAGGCTGCAGAGTGTTTTATCCCGTGAGCACCGGTGGTGTTTGGCCTTCCACACACAGGAGGATGCAAATATATCAGGGTATGATTTTCAGAAACTGTAAGTATCCCCGGGGAGCCCTCGCTGCTCAGCAACAATGAAAACCATTCCCATCAGTATTATTTATATTGTGTAATAATAGCATATTACTTATACATGGACTCAATATCACTGTGATGGATAGGTTATTAAAATGCCAATGGATGGGTCAGAAATACATCAATATTTTAGCAGCACTGGTTATCAACCCAAGGCTATGCTGAGTCATATAGTTTCTTGTGCTTGGAAAAGCTTGCAGAAAGCTACAATAACTGTCTGAAGTGACTGAAGGGATATTTGGAGGAGAATTCAAAGCTTGTAGTAAATAGTGTTTTCCTTAAAAACAAACAGTCAAGATTGATTCACGAAAGAAAAAGAAAATGATGAAAAAAGATCCAGGCAAATTTAAAAGA
>NW_009221263.1:0-18571 GCF_000690835.1 Fulmarus glacialis | reverse complement strand
AGTTTTTCGGAGACGACTTCGTTTCATTATATAGAGGGAAACTCACTTGGTCAATGACCCAAACTGAAGACAGTTTGCTCCATCCACGAGCCAAATTCAAAGGGCTGCAGCTGTGTTAACAGACTGCTGAGCTCAGCACTTTGCAACACAGCCGGCTCCCTTGTGCTCAAGGCCCCGCGAGCAGCCTGCCCAGCCACCTCACAGTCAGCGCGACGGACAAGCGGGCTCAGTTGTGCGAGTCTGCAAGAGATCAGTGCCATAAAAGCAAACTAAGCTTAATGCAGGAGGTCTGCTATCTGCTCCTATAGCCCTCTATTAAAGGCTACCTGCTCCCCAAGAGAGGCGTGATGGGCCATAAGGAAGGAGCAAGATGCATACACATTTATAGATCCTTACGCTAGCCAGGATCGCATCTTACACAAACACAGGGGATTTGCTCCCTTCTCTGCCCAGATCAGTATGAAGTCCCCAGGGTTGGGGCTAATTACGTGGAATTCTCCAGTTTGGAGTAGAAGATAGACATTATGACCGGGGAACATCCATCATCTGAGAAACCTCATGTCTTTTAAAGACGCTACTGAGGCCAACTCTGCTCTGGTGGTGGCTGGCGCCTTGTGAGCACTCGGACACGAACCAAAGCCGCTCCAGAGCCAGAGAGGAGCCTGTACGGCCTTGGCCATCAGCTGATCCAGGCAGGAATAATCATAAGCCAGGAGTTCATTCAGACTGGGGGGAGAGGAGCCTATTGATTTTGCGGTACATGTACAAGTCTACATCAATACCTACACCTTTCTGCACTTTGAGCGGAGGCCTGGCCTGCCCTAAGGAGCTTTCTCTTACACTGTTTAATGCATGCATTTAAAATACTATTAAACATGTTTCCAAGACTACTTGCAGTTTACAGACTACTGCAAGCACGTAGTCACAGTCATATTTTGCAAATCATTAAATTTAATAAGATTGGTCCGAGCAGGCAGAGCAAGAGGACTATCAATCCTGTAATGGGGACTAGAAGCACGATGGAGCCACGCACGAACGTACAAGAGTGAACAACCATAGGCCAGACTAAGCCGAGATGGATTGGGGCAGACAGCCCGTATCCACAATACAGAGCAGGAATCTACTTCCACAGAGGGTTTTTTCCTCTTGTCAAGTTTAAACCCATCAATGAAAAAGCCCTCCCCTTTTTCCTACAAGGACTGCTATGCTATTCTAGAGTTGTGAACAAATGCAAAAATAAGTTTAAAATACAGTGCTGGCAGAAAAAGGATTTTGGAGGCATCAAATATGCAACACTAAGCTTTGTAGCACCACTCCAATAAAAGGGCTTAGTGAGTAAGTTAAACCACGAACAGCCCCAACTCATTAAACATACCATAAGAGAGAATAAGTTTACTTTGCTTTTTCAATTTACAGAATTTGAGCTAAGTTTAGTTCTATGAAGCCAAGCTACCTGGACAGCAGGGATAACTCCAGACTTTAAGGAGGTCCAAAGTACTAGAAGCCTTTTCAGGTCTCCAAAAGAGCCAAATAAATTGTGCAAGATGTCTTAAAAAAAGTCTCAGCTTCTAGCAGAAAATATCCTAGATAAGTCAGTATTTCATCAACAAATCTCTCTCCCCTCTTGTGTATTGTCTCAAAAAAGAATTAGTATGTTTTCCCTTAAATGAAAATATAACAGCTACTGACACACTGATTATTACCCTTCTGTACCTAGTGGACAGCACCGAGACAGTAAATCAGGGTGAGCTAACATAATATACCAATTTATTCAGCAAAGCCAAATATTTGATGAAGCACACACTGAAATTTAATCAAACAAGAACCACCTGGGAAATCCTGCCCTATGTATCAGCTATCTCCAAGTAAAATCCTAAAACATATATATGTGTAAAAATACACAGTCAGACTAAAGGTGTAAATCTGAACAGGTATTACATTAGGGTAACAGTGATCTGTGCAGAGAGAATTAAAACATGCACATCTACAAGTATTACAAGGCAGACATGGATGTACTGGTGCAAATCCAGCAAAGGGCCATGAAGATGATTAAGGGATTGGAGGATCTGACATAAGAGAGGATGGGAAAGCTGGGATAGCTCTGCCTTGGGAAGGCTCACGGGGATCTTATTAGTGTCTATAAATACCTGATGGGAAGGAGTAAAGAAGATTGAGCCAGACTCCTCTCAGCGGCATCCAACGAAAGGACAGAAGTCAAAGGGCATGAATTGAAATACAAGAAATTCCATTTAAATGTGAAAATGAAAGCTTTTTTACTGTGAAGGTAGTCAAACACTGGAACAGGTTGCCCAGAGAGGCTGCAGGTCTCCATCCTTAGATATATTCAAAACCCACCTGGACTCAGCCCTGAGCAACCCGCTGGAGGTGGTGATCCTGCGTTGAGCAGGGGGTCGGACTAGACCATCTCCAGAGGTCCTGTCTCACCTCAACTGTTCTGCGATTCAATTCCAGTATCAACGCCATTCAGTGTAACACTTACATAGCTCTCTACATATACTTGAGCAACTACAGATCAAGAAGGTGGAAAGTACCATTTTAGGCCATTTCAAACTGGAGGCATCTTCACTGTTCACATAGAACACACGTGATAAAGACAAGAGGAGCTACTTCTTGCTGATTGGGGGGGAGGGCATTGGGGAGAGAGGTTCAGAACTCAGATTAAATGCTTTGTTTACTCAGGAGGAAAAAACCAACAGCATATCTGAATAACATTGTGCTTTACCACTCAGAAGCTTGTCGTTGTACGACAAAATCAAAAAGAATGACCTGGGTCCATTATAAGTGCCCCTAATGCTCAAAAGAAACACGTTAAACTTTTTCTCTACTACAACACAGACATAAATCAGTCACAAATGGAAAAGATAGTCTCATCCCAAAATCAATTCTTAACAACTTCTCAAATGAAAAAACAAACCTCGTCTACTTCCCAGCATTTGTATATTTACTATCACACCATCTTTCTTAAAAAGAATACTTGTCAACCATGTGAAAAATCAATGTCTGCCCTGCCTCGATGCATCCGTCACCTGCCACAGAGCGCTCTCCAAAAAGGCAAGTTCCAGAATTCACTTATGATGGAGACATCCCCAGGCATCTACCTTGCAAGAGCAACGTGACTCTGCTCCACGGCTCATTCAGGCGCTAGTCCGACAGGCAAGGCTCCCTGAGGCTCTTTGTAACACAAGCCTGACTAGCTGCAAGGAGAAAAGGAGCACGAGCACACGCGTGGGCATGCCCTTGGGTCAGGGGCTCGCTTACAGGAGTTTGCTTTTGCCCGAGGAAGCACAAAACTGGTTCTGGGGGAGCAAGACATCCACATCCTCCAGGGAACCTCTTCAGTTTCTTTTGTTAAAAATGTTGCACACAGTCCCTAACCTGAAGGAGCTCCCCAAAGATAATTAAAACTGCCTTCTCCCACAAACCCCAAGTTAAACCATTATTTATCTTGCCTATCTTGCACGCAGGGCTCTACAATGAAAGCACCATTTCATTTCTAACCCAGACCTCTACGCTTTGGCTACGAAAGGCAACAAGAGCAGAAGGATTTAAGATACAAAACTGCCACACTCTACAACAAATTCTGGAAGACACAAGCCTCAGTATACAAGTTCTGACCGATTTTTTACAGACAGCGGTGGAACCACCAGTTCTCATTTCAACTGCCTAGTAGAGGACTGGTATCTCTTCCTACAGGGAGGAATGGTGCACCACTTGGTGTTCGTAAGACACTTGAAGGTAAAAAATAAGTAGCTCTAGCGATTTCATTCAAAGCATGTTCACAGATGACAGTCAAGATCTTATCAAACCTTCTAGAGAAGGTATCATTTGATAACGCTGGGAGTGAGAGGTGAGCCAGCCTGAAAACACACTGCACTCATATTGCCTTTCATCAGGAGATCTCAGAGTATTTCACAACCGCTAATTAAGCTTCCCCAGACTCCTGTGAGATAGAAAAGAAACATATGTGCCATTTACAATAGGTAATTGAGACATGGGAAAATTAACTTGCCCAGGGTTATAAAACAAGATGGGGACAGAGCTTGGAACAGAAGACCTAAGCCTCCAAATCCCTGATCTAAGCATTAGAAAATATTCATCTATTCCCTGCCTTGCCAATGCTACAATAGGTAATTGAGACATGGGAAAATTAACTTGCCCAGGGTTATAAAACAAGATGGGGACAGAGCTTGGAACAGAAGACCTAAGCATTAGAAAACATTCATCTATTCATCTATGCCAATGCAGAAATTCCTGCGAGGATAAGAAGTATTATGAAGGGAGCATGCTTCTCACACAATTTGCATCATTTCAGTACCACATTCAATCGGCTGCTTTGTCATCAAGGAAAGCTAAAGTTAGCTAAAAAGGGCAAGGTTTCATTTGCACCTGTGAGATTACAAAGTGCAAGCACGGCAAGTCAGAGCTCTTCGACTCTCCTGGAAAAGCAGGAGCAGAGAGAGTGCAGAGGGCTGCGATATACTTACTTCTGAAAGATTAATTAACAGTGAAGTATCATAAAGGACTAGGGGAGGGGAAGACCTTGATTCGTGTTCATCTTAGAACACATTTTCTTTAAATCATTTCCCTTGGGTAAATATACATATATTACAGATAATGTTCTTGTACTCAATTCGCCTTGCTATAAAATGGCAATGTAAACGTTTTCCTCCTCCTTAATACCCTTGGAATCAAAGCTATTATCTGAAGAGAAGTATCCCGGGGAACAGTATTCAATACAACAAATAATTCTTCATCTGTACTCACTTTCTTTTTAAAACTTTAAAGTGAAAGGAAGGGAGCAGAAAGAGTCAAGGTCAAGTCCTACATAAATATCAGCTTGAATATGCTATTCCTGCTCCAATTACCTTACACTACTTCATTACTGTGTCCTATAGACATGTCCTATCAATAAACTACAGTTTAAGTTTCCGGGCTTCTGTTTTGTCTCAAGTTCCCATAGAAGAAAAATTGTAAGCGCCATCTATTTCTGAACAATTAACTAAGTCTCCATTCTGGCACAGATATCCTGAAAAGCGACAGCCCTTCCTTCCTGCCAGTAGAAGAAAAAAGCAAATTTATTAATCCCACCGTGCTCCTCCCAGTCTTTTGGTGACCTGTCCCAGACTTCTTCCACAACATCAAGATCCTTGCTGTGCATTCTCAGCAGAAGATGCTTTAAGCTGCAGCCCAGCCGGCAGGCCTGCGATGCGCTCATGGCTGGTTGGGATGAGCTTAAGTACCAGCCTTGGGAAAACAAAGCCCACGAGCTGATGGCAACCCAATGACTCTAGAAGTTCCCCTTCAATTAGGGCTTCCCTCCCTGTACCAACAGCATGGCACAAAGCCACCACAGTGCTGTCTTCCATCTATCAAACACGTATGACATTTAACTTTTAAGACAGAAGACTAAGAAAAATCCTCTCAGAAAAAGCCCTGCTAAAATAATTTTAATTGCTGAATTTTTCTTACCTTCTTACTCTTCTTACCAGAGAGTTGTTGCAGGGAAGAGGAGAATTTAGAGAAGATTCCTAAATAAATCCATTCACCTTTACAGCCTCAGAACAGGAACTGATCTGCATATTTATTAGGCACACACTGCGAGCACCCAGGCACACACACCTGCTGTTGTGCCACAATAAATTCCTAGAACATCACCTAACACCACTGATGGGCGTTACAGGAAACACACTGGACACAGGAGGAATGCATGGCCACTATACATGGCTTGCAAAAGGAAAGAGCAGAGTAAGGAAAATTCATCGGAAGCCTGAGGGTATAAAGAAAGAGGAGGAAGTTTTGAAGAAACTCATTATTTGTTCTCTTTAACGCTGGAATAATGTAAATACTGAGAACAATAACAAAGAATAGAATTGAAGTTAATTTTCAGAAGACATGAATTCCCTCGAGTTGACTGATAAATAACACAATTTTCTCACATCCTTTTTTCTTTAATGGGATTCAAATAATCAATTATTCAATTTAATTACAACAGCACTGGTTTACCCCACCCAGCTTTCTACTATTTCAGTTAAAGTGAACAAAGCACAGGATGACCTTAATTGCATACATGATGCTGATTTTGAGTCAAACAAGTATAAAATGAGGGCCCCATGAAGCATCATATCGTAAACACATTTATAAACAATCATAAAACCTCAAATCCCAATTTATTATAGTCCAGCTGTCTGCTTGCAGGTCAAGTCTAAGCCACAATACAATCCATCACAACCCTCCACAATCACTTTACAGGGATGTTTGCACAGACTCACTCTGCCCAAGTATCCAAACTTTTGCTCGTATGCCTTTATTAATTCTGGGGCAATACTGTACAAAAAAAAGAAGAGGCAGGATATTGCTCAGTTTTGCAGACCAGATCATGATTGCAAAGCAGCAGACAAAAGCCCCCACCAATACACTCAAGTCCCCAAATTACTGTCCAGCTCTTGCTGGTGATGAGCTTCCCTATCTCAAAAGGAGATTTAAAAAAAAGGCAGTATCAAAAGCTTTCTGCAGGGTATTCATTGCCCTAGCAGAAGGTTGTCCACAAAACCCTGTCGCAATCTCTCATAGGTCTGACTTTAAAAAAAGTTACCTGATCACGTACTCTTTTCTGCCACGGGACCTTTTGTTGTTCTATGCAAAAGATGGATGGTAGTTACTGAATGAGCAGCTATTCAATATTTTGTTTTATTCTTATCGTTAGCTCCGTGGCCCCATGCATTATTTACTGCACGCTATGCAAACTGATCTCCACAGAGAGGATTATTAATTTCCTCTCAGATTTCTCTACAGCTACAGAATTTCTGTTCCTTCACAAACATTCACAGATGCACTCACCACCCCACCTCCCAGCGCTGGGTTCAACCCTTCCCATTTCAGGGGCTCAAAGAGAGCCTAAGGGAAGATACCCGTATTGACTCCACGTTCCCCATTTGAAGCACCCAGGGATCTTCAGGGTCCTCGGGAACTCGTATCAATCCCACATGTTGGAAACGCGGCAGCACCGATTTCAGCTGCAGCCATGACTTCTGAAGCCCTTTTGGACATTACAGCCAGGGCCTGAGCTCGGGGCCCGCTGGGGTAACAGCTAGTAACGCCAGCCAAACCCTGGCTTGAACAACTTACCAGAATCATTCGGGAACTTTGATGCAGAAATAAGACATCACACGCTTAATGCTCCTCCTCCCTCCGACTTATACATTATCCACTTTTTTAGCACCTACAAATCATACACAGCACTTGTAGTTGTTTTGGTTTTGGTGTTTTTTTGGTAGGTTTTTTTTAAATTCTGCACTCCCTGTTTGCCCCCAGAGTAGATCAAGTCTGAACCCAGATCTGGGGAGGGGAGCGGGAGGAATCTGGAGGGGGACATGATGCAGTCATGCAATGTTGAATTCACCATAACACTGCTGATATTTAATAGATATACAACAGATATTTAATCAGATGAATTAAAAACAGTTGAGAAGCATTAGTATGTGTTAACATCACTTACACTTATTATATGCTAAATACAGCATCCTCTTTTTTTCCTCCCTATACCTCCTCCTCTTCTTTTCTCTCTTCAACAGCATTACCAGAAAGTTAGAAATTTAGAGAAAAAAGCCTGCAGTGGATTATTCAATTTGTTTTCTCATAGAGTGCAGTACTTTTTTCCTCTACAGAAGATACTCAATTATTTTGTCCTGTCTAAATTAAAATGACTCAGGCAACAGAGTTTCCACCATTTCCTTTGGGACACAATTCCACAACTTCATGGATCTGCAATAAGATTTTCCTAATGCTCAAAGTAAATTATTCTCTTGTTTTAATCTCATTCTGTCACTCTTGGTGCACATTAAATAATTCTCCCTTCTTCCCCTTCCTTTCCTCTGAGGTGCTCTCCCTTTCACAGCTCCATTCTCAGTTACAGTCCAGAAGCTAAATGTATTTAGATATTGTAAATCTTTGCTCAAAAGTGGAGAAACCGCTGTCACCTGTAGGCACTCTCAATACTTTAATTTATCACTCTCAGGAATAAGATGATGTTCAGGGCTGAGGGGAATATTCCAGGGAGAAAAAAAATCCCAGACGTACACTTTTTTTAAGCTACATACACAGCAGGTGGCATATTCTGCCTTTAGTGTACTTGCTTTTTTTCAAATTCGTATTCAGTTGCATGCAAATATGCTGTCAATTGTCAGTTCTCTCAAAATCTCAGCATTAATCACTCCCAGATTTCTCTCATCCACACAAAATAACTTTGTATACATTTACTCTGGATCTATATTGCAATACTTCCCAAGATTGGGGCTGAATTTCTGCCTCTGATTCTTAACTCTGACATTATTTCTCTACTTTGCAGTTCTTTCAAGTTTACTTTCACCAAAAAAAAAAACTTACAAAGGATCTACTTCCAAGTTTCTCCTGAACTTTAATGGAAATTGTATCTGAAGTCTGATCCTGATAAGTAATCTTTCTGCCATCCCCTATACTAAAAGGAAGCATGTTATAGGCAAATTGTTATATACTAGTAATTACTATCCAAACACTCACTCTGTACTCTCTTCAGAAATTTTGACATGAATTACACTTGGCAAGCAAGATACACTCCAAACTTGTATCATGTATTGAAAAAATGATAATGCTTCTGTTGCTTTCTGCATGCTCCAGGTCCCAAACAAGTCACCCTGAAGTCAGTAGCCACTGGAATATGCCAAGTGACACAAAGGAATTTAGTACTTCTTTCAATGCAACTCTTTTTCTCATTTATTTAGCATTCTGTTAGCAATAGAAGCTCATCAGCACAGAGCTTTTTGGGAGAGTGGGGGGAAACAACACTTTTCTGCTTTCTTGCCGTAAGAGCTCTTCACATCAACACGGGCATAGGAACCACTGGAAGGAAGGGAAAGCATCTTTAAAAAACAAAAAAAAAAACACCAAAAAAACCCCAGGGGAGTGATTTAATATAGGCAACTGCCAAGTGACCTTCAACCACCACAAAGACTTTGTTCCAGAATATTGCTCCTCAGCCATTTTAAGAAATAATTTTGCATTATTGCTAGAAAAGCAAAGTGCAAGAGTAAAACAGATATCCAATACAGCTATACTCAGAATGCTGATTCTTTACACTAAACATGCACAGAAATGTAAATAAGCACATTATAGAACATTAAAAACTTTGGCAGATGGAAAAGCTTTATAATAAAAGATGCAAAGTTGAATGTTTACTTTAAGAGGGATATTTTTGCTTGGTAGGTTCATTTAAGGACAATTAATTATACTTTCTTATTTTTGCAGGGTCTGGCCTTGGCAGTCTCCAGTGTTATCCCTGTGCCAACAGAGACAGTGTGTTTGTTTATTCCCAAGCTTTCCGCTTCTCTGATTATTGCTACCACGTGCTGATAATCTGTTAGTACATACATCATCTCCCACTTTTTAATCATAAAAATATATTTACTGTTTGTCTAGGAGGCCCTATTGTTAACCAAAATAATTTATTGAAGAAGCTGGAGCACGGTTTTGACCACCGTTTTCATAGTAGAAATCCCTTTTAAAAGTACACACAAGACTCCCTACAAGATTTATTAAGACCTATTATTTTGTACTAGATTACATTTTTCCTGATTCATGCTGGAATGTTTGAACCTCAAGAACTGCAGGGGAACTGCTCGTTTTAGAACAGCTGCTTTCTTAAAAAAAAAAATGATTTTCAGATCACATTTGTGGAAGCTTTTCAACTGGTTCTAGATTTAATGAAATCTTTTTGGGTTTTTTTTTTCACCCCCACAAAAATTAAATAGCTGGTCTGGTTCAACCAGGCAGCATCCAAACAGACCCCAGCGATAACTGTCTGCATCTGTTTGCATGCAGGAGTACCACGAAATAACTGTCTGGATCGCTGGCGAGCAACGCGACCATCGCTGCCTCTTCACCTGCCTTCCGCAGGCAGGACACACGCGGAGCGCTGCCGGCTGCTCCCAGAGACCCGCGAGCCCTAAAGGGAATGAGTCAGTGCTGGCAACCAACAGCCAGGCCACAGGAGCAGGGAGAGCTGGAAGCCGCCAAGCTGAAACTCAAATTTATCAGGTTATGTCCTGTTTAGTCAGAGCCCGTAACGCAACACAGAGGTCTGCCTCAAACCAACACTGAGCTTCGGGAAAAAAAAAATTAGACAGAAGGAGCTAAGAGGAGCAATTGGCTTTAGCTTGCTGATGGATATAATGACTTCTGGACATTTAATTTTGTTTGGCTGCTGCACAAAAGTGTGCATCACATCTGGGCTGCCTGGCACGGGCTCTGAGCTGAGCCCAGCGACGCGCTGAGGTACCGAGGCATAGCTGCTATCCCGATGAGCTCCTCTGGTACAGACAGGGGTGGAGAGCAATGTATTTCAGATATATTACAAAGCATCAAATGTATCAAATATATTTGATATATCATGGTCTCTTCCTTTTGCATGCTTATTCTTTTTCACTTTACCAAAATAAACAGCACGCAACAGTGGTGTGAACACAGGAACAGGTCTCTGAAATACCAGCTGAGCTAGAGTAACAACAGGGAAAACTGCTTCTGTCATGTTTTAAGCTCTTAAAATATTAGCGACTGGCAAATTTAACATATAAATCTCATACGCTTTTCTAAGCAAACGTAGAATGGGTTACTAGTCAATTCCAAATATTCATATCAGAAGACATACGCTCAACCAGTTTGAGAAAATATCACAGTAAAATTGAGGAAGGACAATGAAAACCAGGCACTGCAGCCCATGTTTTAGCCCAAGGACCAAAATCTGCAGCAACGAGCTATCTAGCAATAACTTTGGCTGACGTTAACGTACACGAAGGGAGACAGAGATGATGGCAGTGACAGCCGTCCTCCCAGTCTGCGAGCGTCAGGAACAGCACCCGATTTCTGAGCTTTATTTTATGTCTGCTTCCTCACTGTTTCTATGCTACCAGGCTCCTCTTACCTTTCACGTTTCTTTTCATACTTGCTCCCTTCTTCTTCCTACTGCTATAATCTCATCGTACTCGCCTCCCCACCACCTTCTCCACAGCCAGCCCACACCCAACCACGCCAGCGTCTTGTCAGCTGCCACCCTCGCTGCTTGGCTGCAACGCTGCTCCCCTTTCTTCTGTTGTTCCTCTCTTGTACAACTGCAAGAGGAAAACGTTCTTCAGGGTACAAAAAAAATGAGTCATTTGTGCCTCGGAAGCGTTTAACACAGTTGGCTCTTCAGATGTTTCAAAGTTACTATACAATAAAGCAAACACATTAGGTTTAGTAAACAATAAAGAGGGGAAAAAAGGGACTTTCTATTCAAGATGCTCACTAGGAGAGATGACCTGATACTGCTACAAACTGACAATTTGCCCATCAAGTCCAGAATGAGACGGAAGGTACAAGCTCTGCTGCTCAGCCAGCTTCCAAACACACCCAGGCTGAAGGGCTGGCGAGAGCGGGTCCCCCTGCCAGGAGAGACGTGCAGGTACGTACACCTCTTGCAATTTTCCATTGCATGGAAAACACTAGAAATAGCTGGTGAAATTTATATTGGTGCTTTTCAGTTCTCAGGAACAAAGAGAAAGAACAAAGTAGTAAAAATTCTTGACACCAACCCAATGCCGTCAAGTGTGGAGTTATATATACACAGCCTCTTGGCTTAGGTCTTTTTGGTGGGTTTGGCTTTTTTTTTTTTGGGGGGGGGAGGGAGGGGGGGTTGTTGTTGCTTTTTTCTCCTTTTTTAAATAGACCTCTTTCAGCCACACACCTCAAAAAAATATCAAAATCTCAAATATTTCCCTGAGAAACAACTGATTGTGGTGGAAATACATTACAGTTTCAAAAACTGTTTCTATTAGAGCACTGAATTCACACCTAGCAACACAGAATAAGATTTGGGCTGCTCGCACACTAAGAAAATCCCTATTCTGGAGAGATGACCCATCAAGCGCAGCAGCAGCCCATCTTGCTGACAGAAGTGCTCTTCTGCTTATCCAGCACACACTGCTGCAATTCCAGTAAGTGTTTTTCTAAAGGAAGAAAGACCCATCTATAGCAGTCAAATTGCTTTAATTCCCTTCTTCCTCCCCCACTTCATCTTCACACCCTACTTCTCCCAGGTGATCACAACCACACACACTTTCTGCCAAGCAACACTTTCACTAATCTTCATTATCTTCTTAAATAAACAAAGCCATGTGGCACTGATACCATTCTCAACTCCATACTTTTTCATTAAAAAAAAGCCATCTATAGCAGTCAAATTGCTTTAATTCCCTTCTTCCTCCCCCACTTCATCTTCACACCCTACTTCTCCCAGGTGATCACAACCACACACACTTTCTGCCAAGCAACACTTTCACTAATCTTCATTATCTTCTTAAATAAACAAAGCCATGTGGCACTGATACCATTCTCAACTCCATACTTTTTCATTAAAAAAAAGAACCTGAAAGCCCACTGCACACAATTGCTTTATTTGCCTATTTTAGGTCTTTTTTTCCTATTTGCAAAGCTTCCCCCTCTGTTATCGAGGAGCTGACCTTTGAGTCGATACTAAGGGAGTGAAGATTCACACGCACGCAGATTAAGGTCGTTCCAGTAACAGTGACAAATTCAGCAGTACTGGACTCAAAAGCATAACATTTCAAGAATATCATCCCCAGTACAGCGCAAAGGCCTACTTCTGCTCAAGCAGGTAATGATATTTTCTTCAAATTCAAAGAGAGAAGGATTCATCCCCAACATAAAAATGGATAAACCCTGGATTAAGTCGTAATACTCTTGATATTGTTGTTCTTTACAACATTGCAGAGGACAAGTGGTGAAACAGCCCTCCTTTGCTCAATGTACAGCTGAATTAGCAGCCAAGAGCTGCTTCCCAGCCATTTAACATAGTCACCAGCCGGGAATGAAGCGGAGATTATGGCAAGGACATACGTGAAAAAAGCACGGTAAACTGTTTCCTCTGTTACGTCGGATCTGAAGACGTTTTGACTAACAAAACATGAGGTATGGGATTCTTCGAGCACTTCCAGTACAAAGGAAACAGCATAGCTGAATAAAGAGGTTTGCGTAACTGTAGGTTGCTCAGGCTGCAGCACCGAGCTGTGCCCACACGACATCATCAGCTGTCAAACCCCACAGCCTTTCTGAGAGATGAACTCAAAAAACATCAAGGAACAAGAGCCAGGTCCCATCCTCCCAAAATTCACAAGTAGCTCAATCATTCTTTAACTACATGAGCTGCACCTCTCCAAACATGGCAGAATTCACCAAGTCAGCTTGAATTCCCAAGCCCGCAGAGGGATCTAGCTGGAGAAAAGAAGAAATCAAGCGGCTGGCCTTGGATTGATTTACAAGCACTAGTTAAAAGAAAACAAGCAAGCCAGAGGAGAGCAAGCACTAAGCAGGTTCACTCTTTCTGGGGTTTCTTGTCCTATTTACCAGGTCTTGTTCACAGGTGGATACGCTTGTGCTCCCCAGAATTACATCATCTTTAACTGTGGCATTAAACAATGTCTTTTTTCTCCAAAGGTCCTTGTTTTCTTTAACTAACTTACCAGCATTTTCTTCTGGAACATGCAATGCCCTGCCATCCAGCTTGCAGAGTATCCGACATCTCTAAACCATGGTATGATAGATGGATGTATTTATCAGATATTAAAAAAACAAGCGTGTCTGATTAAATGATGTATAGTCTGATTAAGACATAGTAATTGTCTCTTCCACCATGAAGATATATGATCTTTAGAGCTTGCAGTAATCAACACTAGAAGCAATTGGCTTGTTATGTAATTACGAGCGTAGAGAAAGACAGGGCCAGGTTGTAAGAAGTCCTTTCTGATGCCATCAACAACATTCACCTTCTCTGCAGTCTGCTTCGGGGTGCGTAGGGTTGCTCTTTTCCTTTGGGTTTGCCTGGGAAGAGCAGGGTGGTGGGAGGCAAGTGGCATTCAAAACTAAGAGGCAGTGCGTAGGGTTGCTCTTTTCCTTTGGGTTTGCCTGGGAAGAGCAGGGTGGTGGGAGGCAATGGCATTCAGAAGTAAGAGGCAACATGGGGCCAGGAAGGCAATAGGTCAACAGATGGGTAAGGATTTCCCCCAGAAAACAAGTATCATCTAAATGAAGTGATATCCAGGTGGTGCTAGCCAGCACAAACAGGGAGAGCACCATCAGAAGAAAAATTAGAGCACCAGGAAAAAAAAGTGACTCTTGGCCAAATACACTGGCTTAAATGGGCCAAGTAATACTGCTCCATAAAATGTTCAGAAACACCATAAAAGCCAAGTGCACCATTCTCAAGAATGACAAAGAGCCAAGAAGTGTCAACCCACGAGCTGTTCTCTGTGGAAGTGGAGCCCTCTGGTACCGAGGCAACGGGAGGCACAGGAGGTTTCTTGCACGGCAGTGGGAAATCTGGACTACAGCTCGGGTCAGTTTATAACAGCAGGTGATCTCTATATGCTGCTGTTCTTTAAATTCCCCGCAAGGAAAGCCTCATCTATGGATGTACCTACAAGCACATTTTAGAAGCTTTGTTACATATTTTATCTATGCATTACAAGACACCAAGGAAACAGACTGAAGCAGTTTCCATAAAAAATTAAGAAATCTCTCTCTAAAGGACACATGCTTTATATAGCAATACACACACGCACTCCTGCTGCTTGTCACCCAAACATCATAAGAGTTTTTATGAATGTTAACTAGGCTTCGGTATTTCTGTGGCAAAACAGATAAGTTTTATTGCTCTTATTGCTCACATCAGTGAGCAAACCCATATATATCTTAATCAGATTTTAGGAGGTGGATTTCAGACAGCATCTGCTTTTTTTTTTTAAAATTAGGACCATGTTAAGTCAGTCTCAAATTTGCTCATTACCAAAATATTTAAGCTCCGGTGCTAACATTGCACACCTCTCCAATTCTACATTCAGCACTTTCCATTCAAGCAAATAACAATACCCGCCAATACACATTCGTTTACCTCATTTATAAAATTACAGTGACGATTACCAGAGGCATAGAACAACTATTATGATAAATAACGAGCTTAAAAAAAAAAACCATATACATACAGAGAGAATCAGAAAGACACTGATCCTTCTATGCAGAATGTTATTCAAAAGAAGGATTGTCAGTGCAATGCTGAACAGATCAACTTATTTCCCTTTCTTTTCTCCACTTAACTAGATTTTATATACACAAAAGTAATCGTTCCTAAAAGAAACAACCCTCATCCATATCTTGAGGTTCACAAAGCCTCAGACCTACATCTTTACCACTATACAGGTTTCCATGGTAACAGATGATGGTGCCTTCTAAAAAAATACTGTAATATTCTACAATAAGTGTCCCAAATCATTCCCATAATATTAATGGAAACTAGAGCACATGGGCCTGCACAGAGAACATAACAGACTAAAAAAGTACAATTAAACAAGAAAAACAGAGCTGAGGGACTTTCAGAAGGGTGGATGGTAAAAAAAGGGCTCTGCACTTGTAAAAGAGAATGATTATCACTCAGAGATTCACAAATGCTTTCATACACACAGTGACCTTTCATTGCCACTGTCCAAATAGGCAGTTTCACAACATCACCTTTTTAATATTAATTGTTTATGTATTAGAGAACAAATCAAGCCAGCCAGGAATGAAAGATAAAGTTGAATTGTAGTGCTAACAGCTCCCCAGAGGGAGTGAAAAGTGATTATTGAGTTAAATGGCTGCATTGTTAACAATTGCCACAGAGTAGCTTGCTCAGAAACATCCATTTTTCATTGCCAATATACTGACAGCAAAATCTGTGAGTAAATGAACTCCTAGTAAATGACTTAATCTTCCCCAAAAAATTCCTTGCAGTTTGCTCCCTTGCTCCCCTTTCATCTTCCCTGGACAAACCATGTGTAATGAACTATCAGTTGCCGTAACTTTATGATGTGGCACCCTTTGAAAGCAAAGATGTTCAAACGTTCAGGAGCTCTACCATAGTGAAACAAGGAGCAGGATTAATGAAAAAATTAAAACAAGCATTGGCATCAGAAGAAAAACAGGGGTCAAAGTAATCTGGTGTTCAGGTGAACAGTCCCAGTGTAATCCCACTGTCCTACTTCCCCCCCCACAATGCTTTTTCACAGCTGCAAATGACTTTAATCTCTCTGTTCTCCAGTCTGTTGTGCTAAAAATGCACACAAAACAGACCGTAGCAAAGTGCACAGCAACTGCAAGAATACTCCACGTATTTGGTGGGAGAAAAACTGCACACGTGCTTTAAGGAAAAAACTTCCCTGTAAGCAAAGTTCTTTAATTTCTGAAATCCTGAAAGAATCGGCAATTACCGGAATTACCCGGTGTTACTTCTGTCTCTTCTACAGGAAAGTAGAGGAATTAAATTAGTAACTGACCCTAAAGCTAACAAAAAGTTTAGAACCTCAAAAGCATACCTTCAGTTGTAAACAAGTACAGAGACTGCAGGCAACTGAAAGTAATTGCTGGGGAGAAGAGTTCCAAATAGAGCAATACAGAAATTACATAAAAAAATAAGTGTTAACCAGCTCCCTCAATATGAAACTAGGTATTCCAGGAGGAAGCCATCAGCGTTCTGCTGTCGCTCTGTAGTATTTCTAATTTTATATGTTGTGGATAATATGAAGCAGCAGCTGTGCAAGTTGGGTAGGAATTGAATACCATATTTTGTCTTGACTTGGGGCTTTCCTACTTCTTAGCCCAACTAACATATAAGAAAATAAATCAAAAAACGCAGCCAACTTCTCACACAGTGATTTTTTGGGGGATGTTTAACAAAAGGCTGCTGAATAAACGCGTTAGGCTTTGAAAAATAACTCAATCAGAAAGAGACTGGAGATATTTGCATCCTAATAGTTATGGAGAGAGCACCACCTGATGGAAAATGCGAAAATGCACCGATAGCATTAACTGGAGTCTCTCCAAACTTCACTGAAATTTGAGAGACCAAGTGCATGTGAAAAGCTTTGCTTTTTACCATGAAAATATCAGCTATATGGACAGAGTCAAGACCACTATACTTCACGGCAGATATATATAGTCCAAGAGGAAAAAAAAAACACCTTTCTTTTAACTTCATTAATAGAAGCAGCTCAGAAAACATTATTTATTAAAAACAGCTCCTCTTATTTTGAATGGTAAGGAGTGCACTAAAATAGGCGGTGGAAGGCGATACTAATGATTAGGAAACCTCACAGTCACTATTCCCCCTGAACTGATGATTAAAACGAAATATTTCACGGCTATCAGAAAATAATGAAAACATCTGGCTAATCCCCAAATTTGCATGTGTTTAGCTCATACACCTTATATTACATTGCTATTTCCCTCAAATACAAAGTGTTTTCTTCCCCCTTAAAAGTTTGCCATTTTCACAGAAAAGACTTTTTTCTAAGCATCTGGCTAAATGATTCATCAAAAGGATCTAATCTCAACTGATACGACAAGTGTCGGGAACATGAAAACACAGTCGGAAGAGAAAGAAAAAAAGCTCCACATATTGCTTACTCAACGAAGCAGCTATTTAACTAGGTTAGATTTCCCAGCCTTTCTAATAAATCTGCGGATCTGTGCAGTTGCCTAGCAATATAAACAAGATACCACGGTGGTGGCAAACCGTGCGGGATCGATCACCACATCTACTTCACCGCACTGACCGCAGTCTCCTCCGCCTGCCTGGCCCTTCACACGCCAAACTTTCTTCCGAGCCATACTGCACTGAAGAGATCAGTTAAAGTATACATAGTGCCTGCCTGCGTGCTCAGCATCTGCTACGCTCTGCACTATTTCTGTTTTAAAGCAGCGAGACAAAGTCATTTGAGCTCCCAGTCTTAACTAAGAAAAATTTTCCACTGTTTGAGATGGACTAAACTTCGGCGTGTTGGAGGTACGAAACCAAGTCTCGAGCACTGAGATTTATCCCTCAGTAATGTTGCACAGGGATTTTTTTACTCGTCTTAAATATACAGATGGGGAGGAAAATGATTAAGAAACCCCTTAGAAAGCTAGATACATGAAGTCAGGAGAGAAGAAAGTTACAACTGTTTATTTTTTAATACAAAGAAAATAAAAGACCCAAGGGAAAAACAAAGCCACACATATCTTTGCTTTACCCACAAAACGGCACAAGAGGAGAAAACCAGCTCCATAAGCACCTGTCATCTTCAAGTAATTCAAACTATGCCTAAAGGAACTTGCAGGAGTGGGAAAAGAGCCGGCTACTATTAATGTACACATGCCAGGGAGCAAAGTATTCCTTAGCATCAGAGTGACAGAGAAAGCGACAACTGGGAAGGAGCCAGCCCGAGTAGCTGAGCCCCCCCGAGAAAGTTACTTGAGCTGCGAGGGGAGGAAAAAAACTGCCACCGAACTTCTGAGAACAACCCCAAAACCCCTTTGCCTGACTGGAGGAGACAGGCAGCGACTCCTCCCGAGCTGCACATCCTTCGGAAGCGAACTCCTGCCCTGGACTCGGAAAGACCGTTTCCCACAAAAAGGACCCAAATGTCATGAATCCAAGAATAAAAAGGCGACACGT
>NW_009221262.1:1807-2027 GCF_000690835.1 Fulmarus glacialis | reverse complement strand
TCATTATTGCCAATAAGTTTGCATGCAACACTGGTGCACTTTGTATCAACTTCTGCCACATAGGTCGAGTGCATTTGACTTCATCTGGATCTTTGGGTAACTGTTCATTGTTCAGGTCATCATAAATCACCTCCAGCACGCCTAATTCCCTGGGATACTGGATACCTCTCTCCATGGTGGTCTACTTGCCTGTGTGACATGTAACATCATACTTGAAGGG
>NW_009221262.1:1183-1702 GCF_000690835.1 Fulmarus glacialis | reverse complement strand
GCCTTCCCTACCCTCTAATTCCAGGCTACTGGCCCCGTTATCCCAGCATCGGAGCAGCCAGGTGACAATGTGCTCACCTGGACGACGACTGAAATCTTTTCGCATATGAGCTCTTGCAGCTCATTCAGGGATAGAAATCGGGTGGTTACCATCTCATTTATGGCTTCTGCCTCTTCCTCCTCCTGTTCTTATGATGGCCTTGGTTCATCTTCCTCCCTTACTAAACGAGCTGATTTTCTTGTGTATTTCTTCTTCTGTATAGGGGCGACTGATACCGGCACAGGTTGGTTCCCTCGTTCAGCTGCAGCAATGTCGTTGGCATTTGGGTAGCTGCAGTGCCTGTCGAGGGGGTTGGAGTACCCACGGTGCCTGTTGCCGGAGTTTGAGTAGCCACAGTGCCTGTCGCAGGGGTTTTGAATAGCCGCAGTGCTTGTCGCAGGGGTTGAAGTAGCTACAGTGCCTGTCACGGGGCTTTGAGTAGCCACTGTGTCTGTTGCCGGGGCTGGTCTCCAGGCAGTA
>NW_009221262.1:0-435 GCF_000690835.1 Fulmarus glacialis | reverse complement strand
TCATTCTCCGAGGAGAAAAAAGTGTAATTACTAATAGTTTCTAAGAGGTGGTTCCTGAGGTACAGAGATGACGGCAATGCTAAGTACAAATACCAGATTAGACTCACGGCCAATGATTTTATCATATCATAAAAAAGTGTTACACAGTGCAGCAAAATGATAACCTTGACCCAGTTCTGAACAGTGATAAACAGCACAACAGGGAATATATACTGCAAGTAAGGTATTACATAACACAATATTGACAGCCAGCCCCACAACTTTGAGAGCCAATAAATCAACGTTGTGACCAGCAATTATTAAACCAGTATAATGAATGCTTATAACAAATTTTGCCTTCACAGGCTTTGGTCAGCTCTGTCGTTATCTCAACCCTTCGTGCCCCACTTTAGGCACAAGAAAAGACTGTTGTGTTTAACCCAGCAGGCAGCCAAA
>NW_009221261.1:1696-12625 GCF_000690835.1 Fulmarus glacialis | reverse complement strand
GGGCATTGTCCAAACGCCTCTTAAACACTTAAATAGGCACGGGGCATCAGCCACCCCCTGTTCCAGGGGTTGACCACCTTCTCGGTAAAGAAATGTTTCCTCATGTTAAGTCCGAACCCCCCTTTGACGGACGCGGCTTTGAGCCATTCCCACCCGTCCTGGCACTGGCTACCAGGGAGAAGAGATCAGCACCTCCCTCTCCACTTGCCCTCCTCAGGAAGCTGCAGAGAGCACTGAGGTCGCCCCTCAGCCTCCTGCTCTCCAAACTAGTCAAACCCAGAGTCCTCAGCCGCTCCTCAGAGGACTTGCCTTCCAGCTCCTTCCTCACCTTTGTGGCACTCCTCTGGATGCACTCAAGTCCCTTAACATCCTTTTTAATTGGTGGGGCCCAGAACTGCACACAAGACTCACAGTGAGGCTGCACCAATGCTCAATACAGCAGGATAATCACCTCTTTTGACCGAGTGGTTTTGCTGGTAATGTACCCCAGGATTCCATTTTCCCTCTTGGCTGCCAGGGCACACTGCTGACTTCTCTTGAGCCTCCCATCAACCAGCACCCCCAGGCCCCTTTCTGCAGGGTTTCTCTCCAGCCTCTTCTCTTCCAGTTTTGACTTGTGTCCAGCATTACTCCTTCCCAGGTGCAGAATCCCACTTTTGGTCTTGTTCAATTTCGCGCCATTGATGATCGCCCAATGCTCCAATCTATCCAGATCCCTCTGCAAGGCCTCTTGTCCCTCGAGAGAGTCAACAGCATCTCCCAGTTCAGTATCATCAGCAAAGTTAGTGCATTTAACTCCTGCATGCAGATCGCCAATACAGCTGTCGAATGGAACTGGCCCTAGAATTGAGCCCTGAGGAATGCTACTGGTGACAGATGTAGCCCTGTTCGCTGCAATGCTTTGAGCCCTGCCCTCAGCCAGTTCTTCACCCAGCGCACCAAGTACATGCTTTTTGGGATGTGAGATTTTTGGGGGCATTGGGGTTTTTTTCTCCCTTTATCTTTTCTTTTGTTTTTTCTTCTTTTCTTTTTTCTTTTTTTCTTTTATTTTCTTTTTTTCTTCTCTTTTTGTCTGGCCTCTCAATTAGTGGACAACTGTCTTTTGGAGAAATGGAATGAAACCTTTGACCTATTGAATTCATTGGGGAAATTTGTGTTCGCTTTTGGTTTCTTTCTGCACCAAAATTGTGTGTGTGTGTGTTTGGAATTGTTCATAGTATGGAAGAAATAAATATGCATTGTCAATTGTGCAAGGTGCAGACCTGCATTTGGAAATCTGCAAGCAGATCAATTTCTGCAGCTGCTCAAAATGCAATGAAGTCAGTAGTCTTCATAAAGTTTCAGCATTTGGTTGATGTATTTCATCTTCTGTAGTGGATAACATTAGAAGTTAAACAGTGAGAATAAACTGTCTTAGTGTAGCAAGTTTTAAAACTGGATATGCATGTATAAATTTATTTATGTCTTATCGGCAAGAAAAACTTCATAGACCTCTTGGATGTCACTATTTTAATTTGATCCATAGATAATTTAATGCTTTTCTGTTCACAGAGAACCCCATGGAAATCAGAGGGCTGCCTGAATATAAAAGAGGGTACAGTTTGTCTGTCTTGCTCAAGGAAATCAACTTTCTATTTTTTAAATGTGGGGAAACCTAATAAAACAAATAGGAAAGTTTTTCATAATTAGAGCGGGCACTTGAAGACCTCTAAGCAGTTGATTGCTACAGCATTTCCATTACAGTCAGTACTTTCACTTCAGACTTACTTATTTTATTCCAGACGTCATCTTTTTATATTATGATGGAGAAATTGTTTAAAATTCTCCAGAAAATGTAGTCAAACAGCTAAGTGTCCAGCAAAGCTGCCCGAAATGCATGTGTACTTACCAATAGAAAAGATTATGTATGTGTAAAGAAGAGTTATTGATAGAGGACAAAATGCAGGCCCAGACCAAGTATGCCAGAGTGTATGGGGAAGCTGACTTTTGCAGTAATTGACTTGACCATATGTGGAACCTTGTCTGATCCAGCGCAGTATTCTCTTTAATCCCTAAATATCAGGCTGTCCCATATGAATGGAGATGTTTTGTTGCAAATAAGATTTCTCTTTGCTCTGGAAAGCAGTTAGCTGTTGTCATGGATGGCTTCTGTATATATTTGGAACCTCAGTAGGGGCAGAGACGGTGTAATGCATCTTTTCCCAGATAAGGATATAACAAAACCACTTAGCCATTCAGTTCTGTTGGACCCAAGCTACAAAGTCCAGTTATGCACAATCATAAATTTTTCGGCATCTCAGAAATATTAATTCAAAATATATCATTTCTACATAATGAAACGTGTGTTAAATTTATTAATAGGTAGTGTTACATTTCTGAGTATTATTGGAGTAGTGGGACAGTATTTATAAGCTTTCAGTGAAAAGGAGGGTAATATTAGACCTAGTAAAAAAGCATCTTCTATTTCATCTATGCTTACCTCTTCTCCAAATTCTGTGGTGGTTTCTGTGCATGGTTTGATTTCTGTATTGAGGCATAAAAAGAGTATGCAGGAGAAACAGGTTTATGGAAGTACATATTTTTCTCCTTTTCTTCTCATGAATCCTATGGCTGCTGACGCTAGAAAGAATTTTCTGAAAGTAAGTATCTGTTGGATATCTGCTAGCAGGAAGCCAATAAGGCAGCTGGTACAACATTGGGGTTTCTTAGCATGTTGTTTCTACACAGCACTGTCTTTGAGGTATGTGACACTTAGGGTTCTACTTTCACAGGATACATACTGTAAGGATAGTTGGAGTTTCTGAAAAAGCTGATTTGTATTTCCTTAACAGAACCATTTGTGTAAAAGCACTCTGTCTCTTCAGGTAGAAGTAGTGTCCCCTGCAATGAGTTAGGGTGTTTTAATGATGGTTGTGTAGGTCCTGAGATTAGAGGCAAACAGAAGGTCACATCCTTTGGTTATGAGGAAGTGAAAAATTTCACATTCAAGAATTTCTGGAGGTTGAAAGTTTCTTGTTGGTCTAGCATGATCTTTATTCCTCATCCGTATTGTACTTTTAATTTTGTAATTAAAAGAATTAAACTTGAGACCTTTACTACTCAGAAGTATATGTGGGATATTTGTCTTTTCTCAGGACCAAGCTATGCCTTTTCCTGTAATTTAGCATAGCAAATTATGATTTCTGTCTTCTACCCTAGGTTTAGATTGAGATAGAACTAGATCACAATATTCAGGAAAGGAAAAACTTTTAAACAGACTTTATTAAAGTTGCTGACTTGAATATGAAGTATAATTGGCTTTTTCTTTTCTCCTAATGTCACTCTGTGCCACATTTCAAACCACAGGTGTGCTAGAAAGCTTTGTATAGAACGTATTTTAAAACAATGCATGCTGCTTTATGATAAATGAAATCACTAAAGCACTGTGTGTACTGTGTAGTTTTAAGTCATGCTTCATTTGAGAGATTAGAAATAAAGACATTCAAGACATCAAAATTCTTCTGTCAGTCACAACGTAACTAAACTTCTTTTTGCTGTCTATTCTGTGACAACTAATGGCAGTGGTTTTTGAATTTTCTAATAAACAAGTGCTGAAATGTCAAACAACCAAGAATCATGATGTTACACTAAACTACATGTGACAGTAGTGTTTGTTATTTAGTTAGGCGATGCCTCAAGAAAACACGCTTCAGTTTACACGGCAATCTTCAAATGGGATTCTTAAGTTTAAATGCAGCTTATATGATTCAGAATAATGATGAAATTATTACAAACTATCAAGAGTTTGAACTGTAACTTCTTCAATCGGGAGACACCTTTTGAAAGCAAAATGAATATTGGTTAGGAATGCAGTTACCCAGATTTCTCTTTCCCAGTGTTCAGCTGCAAATAGCCAAAAAGCCAGTATCAAAAGGAAGCTACATTCTTGAAAATGGAACAGGGTACTTAATGGAAACATGTCTTTTTTAATTCTTCACACCAATCTTTTCAGGAGGTTGCCTAACATTCAGTTTATTGATGCAGTAATTAGAAGGACTACTTCAGTGCACTATATTCCTTTTCCTGTCTGTCCAAGGAGAGGAGTTAGCAGGATGTGAGAGAAGAGAGTGGAGGATGTTGTTCTTGAGAGAATTAAGTTGGATTGGTGAAGAGTCGAGGATTCAAGCACTCAAAAGCTGATGGGAGAAAGAAAGGTGAAGTTTGTTTAGTGGTAACAGTTGAGACCTACATTAGTCGACTTTCTGACTCTTCAGCAGCATAGAAATGAAAACTGACCTGACTTTTCAGTCAAGATAGTTCAGGAAATGGTTTCTTAAGGTTCAAGCTAACATAATGAAAGCTTTCAAGACCCCTTTTCTTCAAGATATCCTTTCAAATAATTTTTTTAAACAGTGGTACTTTTTTCAGTGATTCCAGGAAGCCCTGTTTAGGATCATAGATAAAGAATTGTGCTATATTGTTTTGTAAAATTAAAAATCAGGCAGTGGTTGTTTTCTTTTAAGTGCATACGCTCCCACGGTATGCTAAAATTAACTGAAAGACTCTTTAAGGGAGATGCGTGCATTTGATCTTACCAGTTGTATAATACCAGGTTATATATGAGGCCACTCCCGAGAAGGTAGAATCAGTTGTCAGTTCTTCAGTTACTGAACTGTGAAAAAAATTTCTAGCCCTTGCCCATATTCTGTTCACTGTGCTGAAAACAACCATACTGTTAATTCTTTTATGTCCGTTGTTCTTGACCTTAATGTTCCTTAATCTAAACTGAACTGCAATTGCCATCTGTTAGACGAGGCACTTAAATGATCCGAATCCTCCTTCATATGGCTGTACTGTGTCTCATTATTTATTGTTCCTTTCAATATATGATCATTTTTAAACTCTTGTTTCTATTAGCACCCATATGAGGTCATTTTCTACTTTAGGGCCCAAATCTGATTTAAGCTTTTCCCCTCAGGCACTGTTTTTCAGCGTAACAATGTTTTGTGTTGCTGCAGTCTTTGTTATTTGAAGCCATGAGCGATCTGTATTCTGTTTCTCGAGATACTCTTGGCATTAGCTTCTTACATGCAACTGTGTTGGATGGTTTGAAATCATCTCTAGTAATTCAGAGAAGTCGTCCTCTGCTTACCACTTCAGTAATGTCCCTTCAGGTTTCCAACAAGTTGTGTTGGAACAGCCATTTCATTATCACTTCTCTGATAACAGTTGGTTCCCTGAAAACGTTATTTTGGTCACTTCTTTCCGCCTTATCTTGTAAAGCATCTTTATCTATTATATATTGATTTAAAATATTATAAAGTTATGTCATTCAATATCACAGTAAGTTCACAAAATAAGAGTTTTCTTCTTGCTGAATTTTTATGAAAGAGACTACATAAATACAAGGGGAAGTGTACAGTTTCATTGTCTCAGAAGACAATGTCTGTAAGTAAAAACGAAAATACCAATCAGTAGTTGGTAATTAAATTTGATTCATTATTATCTTGATGAAGAAACAATGAAAGGAACAGCAGAAGGAGAAAATTACTGCAGGAATGGTTGAATTACATTTTGGGATTGATCCTATTCCCTACCTAAATAGATTAAGAAACTCAGTGACTTTGATTTCAATAGAATTCAGCCCATAAGAACACTCTTCATTTACTCTTTTTTTTTTCTTCTGGGTAGTGGATTTTGCTCATCTAAACCCCATTTTCTAAAATAGTAAGATAAGAGCAATAGAATTCATATCACCAGAGTAACTTTACTGCAAAATTGACATTTGCAAATCTCAGGCGAGATTGTCGAAACACTCATTAACTTCAATCGATCCTACATTTTTCATTTTTATAAACCAACTGTAGCTCCTTTGAAGTCCATAGAATTAGTTTCAAATTGCTATATATGGTTTTAAACTCATATATACACACATAGAGAGAGATACAAAAAAAAAAATCAAGAAGGAGGGAGAAGAGGATACTGTCTACTGTAATTTTTTTCCACATCAATTGTAGACATCAGATCCTGTGTCTACAACATTGCTGCAAAAAATGCTTAATCACATTGCTAATGACTGTTGTGGTACCATCCCACACAATTCAACAGAAATTGAAATACCAACTATGTTCTTATCAGAAAATAAAATTGGAGATCTCATAGTAGGAGATTATTACGATTGTAATTTTTATCCTCCCTAGAAGGCAGTCCACTTTTAAATGGGCTGTCTTGTATAGTTTCTTGAGTGATTTGTAGTGTAGCATATTGTAGAACACATTGCAGTAGTCTAATTTGAAGTGACAAATGCACTGATGATGGTAAGAATCATGATGTGTAGTAAAGAGCTATCTCCAGGCTGACATGTGTGAAGGAAACACATTCCTAAATGTTGATGCAATACAGTTGTCAAATAGTAGTTGGAAATCCAATAGGGCCCGCAGGCATCAATTCTTTACAACAAATGCAGAGCACCCAGCAGCAGATGGAGATGGATATAATTTTTATTACATCTTGAAATGACTTCCCCCTGTCTTTATCATAGGTATTGCCTTACATGTATGTCCACTGAGCTTTCAGCTAACTACCCCATCCTTCCATGTTATCTGAATGCTAAATATGCACTGCTGGTTTAAAGAAGACACAGATGAGCAGTGTAGTACTGGTCATCAGCATAGACCACTTACCCTCGCTCGTCTTCCTACAATTTCGTGCCACGTACATGTGCCAAACAGGAAGAGACTTGGGATAAAACTATTGTCAACCAGCAACATTTTGGGTGAAAAGTAATTATCACTATTGTGTTAGCGATCAAGACACAAGACAGTGTGTGAAGAAGACAGCCATCTGGAAGAAATGCCATCATCTTGAGGGTTAAAGTTTCTAGCACATTCATTTTGCCTATGGCTGATGGACAGAGCACACCATGAATATTGGTGTGGACTTGCAATCTTTCCTTTTGGACTTGTAAATAATGACAGTCATCAAAGGAATATGAATTATTTTGTATGCTCAGGTTTTCTCAGAACCATCTTCTCTGAGGCTTCAAACAGGAATCAAGGTGTGGTTGAGTATGATGAAAGTAATCATACCAGATGACATTTATCAAGGCTGTCAGCCAAATTTTAGGTCATTAAAGTGTGTCCATCAAAAAAGCCACTGATCTATTTCATCAGAGAGAGAGAGAGAGAATGATCGTTTCTGAGAAATAAAACTGTTTTCTCATATCTTGAAAATATTCAATAAAATAATATCGTAAGAACATAAGCCCATTAATGCCAAAAAAGTAAAACTCTAATAGTGGTAACTATAACTGTAGATTAAAGTAAAAGGGAAAAAACATGTTCATCCCTGCATTATGTTTTCTGAAGTTTATTTTCCAAACTCATTTCCAGTTAATTATCATTACCAAAGATTACTTGATTTGCTTGTCAGAAGCAAGTTTTCTTTCTTGAGCACCGAGCAAATGAATGAGGAAAGTTCAATAACGAGAGAAACTGAGTATTTGGAAAATAGTCAGTGATCTAGAGTAGTGTTAAATACTATCACGACCATCACAAAATATGTTGAATATGAAGTGGGAAAATCGCTTATGTTAATATTTGATTTGATCATTTGAATAGCTGGTGATCAAGGAAATTTTAAAATTAATTTCACTTTTTATTAGTGAATCATTACTAATCATTATTAATTAGTTATTTTATTAGTCAACCATTTCACTTTTTATTAGTGAAAAACAACTAGTGACTGGGCAGGATTGTAAATAAGTCATTGCAATTGAAAGGTGTTTTCAGCAAAGTAAATTATGTAACTTTCATTTTCTTTTGAGGAAACAGGTGGTCATTTTCCTTTTTTTTTTTTTTTTAAATTTCGTAAGTTAATGAACTCAATCTTACTATAATATCCATCTGTGGGAGAGGAAGTGCTTCACCATAGAGTAATGTATAGACTAAATTGCAGGGAGCCTATTTTCTCTATAATTGTGTCAAATGTCTTAGCAGTTTGGATCTAATTAGATTGTTCTTAGTGAAAACCATTATGAATTCTATTAAGAATCTATGGTTACTGGTTTTCTGCATTCTGTTCAAAGAAAATTAGGCTCCTTCACTGCTAAAATCAAAATAATGAAAGAATGACTTTTTCATATCTATTTTCCTGTACAACTGGAACACTCTATGTAACATTAAAAAAGAGCTAAGAAGAAATGCATTTGAATGAGGAAGTGGTCATCTGGGAGAGCCTTATCTTCCTGATGTCTGAGCAATTAGCTGGTGTTGGTACTCTGTCCTCCAGTGGGAAAGCCTAGTGATCACAGTGAGGAGCTCTTATGCTTCCATGTCTATGGGCAGTATCCAGGCTCTTCCGCTGAAGGCAAAAGTCACTTTGTCTTAAAATACGGACAGTTAGAGGGAAGAGAGAGGACGGAGTGGGAGAGGTGCTATGTTTTCAATGCATACATTACTTTTCTGGTTAACCTTGCTACAAAAACAGCTTATTGCAAATCTACATTGGATTCTGTTCTCCACTTAAAACTAGGATTCAACAACACTGTTTATAAGGAAAGTATAATAGATCCATCCCAAATTTTTAGCACTGATCTCAATGACAGAATTCCTTTTCTGAGACTTCACATGCAAATCATTTTCTTACAATGGGGCTAAGAAGTGTTTGGGTTTTTTAGAATAATCTTTTTAAAAATCAGTATTTCTTAGAATAAAGAATAATGCAGACGGCTCGAACTTTCAATATATCTGAAATTAATTGAAATCTGTGCATAGGATTAACTTTGGGCAAAAATGGAATGCAGTTAATCCAATTAGCAATGACACTTTACCTAATTATGATTGTATAATCTATTCTTCAGTCAGGTCAGCAGATCAGGTAATTCTTGTCTTCTCAATGTTATTGTGATATCAAAAGAAACTCTATCGCTATCCAGCCTAGCTCCCTAAACTACATCACAACTGAGAAGTCTCTTGGGTTTTATGCACTAATGATGCGAGATTGACCATAAGCATGAATTGTACGTGAACATGAAGATTTCTACTGTATACTTTTTTGCTCGACTGCCATGTCTTTTCCCAAAGTTCTATGGCTCCATACAAGTTTCAAATTCAAGGTGAAGCCCAGCACTTACATTGGCTGACTGGACTACTCATTGGACTAGGGTATTTTGACCAGCCTCAAAGGAAACACTACGCAGTGGACTAAGGTGCAGAAGTACATTATCAGAGCCCGCAGGAAATGGCGACTGTCCCAGGCAATATTGAAAAAAAAACCCTTTTTTTCTCTCCTTTACTTTAAATTTATCTTACACCCCTTTTCTGTAATATTGTTGCATTTTTGTAATTTAAAACATAGATTTTCTTTAAACATTAGCTTTTAACTTCCTGTAATATGTCTGCAATAAAGAAATATTATGAGAATACTATAATTATCCTTAAATTATCAATAACTACTCTCAACATGAATTCCTTTTAATACAGTTTTTAATTTGAATAACAGAGGTCATAAGCACATAGAATATCTTGTAGATGATGCTACTTAACAGCATTATAATTGTTAAGTGATGTCTGCTCTTTATAGGTGTGTTTGGCTGTACAGAAGTCATATATGCAGCTCTGACCAACAAATTGTCTCTAAACACTTGTGGCTAGAAATAGCCATGTTATGCTTTCTTAAAATAATTGCCAGTGTATTAGGGGAATACTCATACCAATATTGTGGTGACTGTAATTGCTAGGAGTATATATCAAATTACAGTTGACTAAGACAGATTTTTCATTTCCGTGTACCTTAAATGGGATTTATGTGTACTATTGACAGAAAATGTGGGGTAACTTTTCTCACAGATTTTGATACATTAACTGTGACTACCACATTTTGTTCTCAGCTACATGGGAATAATTCCATAAATGGTGATGATACAGGTATTTGAGATAGTATGAATTATCTGAGTTACCTTTTCTGTAAGGGCAGTTGGCTGCAAGCAGGTTACTGATTCAATCTTTCTGAAGAATGGTCTCAACTAACAAGCAATTTCTGAGAAACTGGAACCATAAATGAAGAAGTTGGCATTATTTTCAAGCTATAAATGTCCAGTTGATTTCCTTGGGAAGTATTATCACATTAACAAATAGTTAAGACTAAAAGGGAAAAAGCAGTTTGTAATCAGCATGCAATATGCACGGTTGAGATTGCTGCCTGGCAACTTTCTCCTTTAAGCCTTTCCAGACATCTTAAGGCCACCCCCAGTAGTATACCTGTATGAGATGCAGGGGTCTGCTCTTGGTGGGGAGGGGAGACAGTTTTTTGGCTGTGTCCATGTTACGCTGTCAATGTGTTTTTCCAGCCGAGGAAAGATCCTGTTATTCCAGGCTGTCTCAGTCCATGCCTCATGGCAGGGCTCTTTAGTTAAATCAGAAAAATGTGTGACGAGTGTAAAATCCCCCACCCAGACAAGGAGCTTCCTTGCTGTACACCAGCCACCACTTCTCCTCCACACTCCCTCTGTGCCTGACCTGCGGGCACAGATGTTTCAGCTTCCAGATTTTGGACAAGCCAGCTTGCTGAATGTCAAGGGATTGTCGGCCTCTGTGTGTCCCTTGCTTCTATCCTATGCGCACAGTGAGTCTGACATAACTGATTTCAGGCTTGCCGGTGGGAGTGTCCTGCGCACTGGTAAGCCAGTGAATTTTTCCTTACTACGATCAAGTGCTCTTCAGTCATTTGAGCCAGTCTGTCAACAAGTTAGTTGCAGGTGAAATGGAGCTAGATTTCCTTCCAATAACTGGCCAGGCATACCCTAATCAATGTTCCATCATATTCTAGACAGCAGGAAGAGATTGAGATGCTTTTCTAGAAATGGTTGTTGACTTTATGCACGTATGTGTATATTTATAAATAGAGACATTACAAGGTGCAACAGACTTTTATCTATTAGTAGTACTTGTA
>NW_009221261.1:0-1685 GCF_000690835.1 Fulmarus glacialis | reverse complement strand
GGTTCAGAGGATATGTTTGACTAACATAAGGGCAACCTAGATCCATCCACGAGTACGTTTCAATCTTCTTTCATACAGTGTGCCACCGTAAAGCCTGAAACTCCCTCACCAGGAGGGGAAGTGTCAGGGCTGCACTGGCTAGAATCCAGTATCGAAAAGGAACGCCCTTCACAGACGTAATGCCTAACGCAGCTCCTATTGCTAACGAAATTCCTATGGCTTCCTAATGGCTAGTCTAGGAGTCTTTGCTGGCTCAGAAATCCAAGATGAGGCTCTAATTGGCCTAGTACATGCCTTACTAACATGTTAGAACTCTTACATGTACAGTGTTTTCTGCCAAAAATGAGACATTGCTGTCAGTGAATGTATAAACTATCTCAATCCTTTCTTGAAAATGAATCTGCAGTAAACTTCCATCCCAGGCTCTCACACGGAGTTATATTCTCTATATAACTTGACAGGTGACAATTATAAATTTTTCCTCAATACTTGGGAGTGGGATTAAAGCAATACAGAAATAAGAATTAGTCTTCTTTCCGCTGCCTTTTTTTTTAATTATTTTTTTGTCTTGGTGCAAGAATAGTATTGTGTTTGATATAGAGCTTTGGTCTAAGGATATGAATATTAAAATAATAACCATCTTGCATCACCTGCTGAATTTCATCTCATTTGGCTAGCGATGCGTGTTCCCTGTGGAGGATCCGTCTGCTTTGCTTACCTTATCTCTGAACATTTGATTAGAAAGACTTGCATCATATCAGTTACAAACACATGGGTCCACATGACTCTGTGTAACCCAAAATAGCCTGACACTATGCAATGAAAATTAAGACTGGAAAATAAGGCGGAGTACAGAGTCCTGGAGATAAGAATAATCATAACATGGAAAGATAACTTTACTCTGGGTCACACCCAAAACTCATCAGTGTATGTAAGCACATTTCTGTCAACTTGGTGAAGAAGTACCGAAGCACTTTTGAATATGCCTCAGTTTATCAAAGTATTTTCATGTAGTTAAAATATTGAAGCGCAGTATTGGGCCACAAGTTTTGGAATGACTCAGAGATTTGCATTAACAGGTATGAGATTTACACAGATGAGTTGAAAACATACTGCTATGTACTACGTTTTATGGCTTTTATTGCTGTAAGGCACATCTGTCAGGTGAATTAGTATTCTCTGAAACTGCCAGATGATCTCCCTGGAGAATCTGTTTTTGTGATAAATACAGCAAAGTTAGCAGCATGGCATGTTTTCGTCTCTGCATCACTGGAAGGACGACTGTGGTCAGTGGTGTTGCTCTACAGGAACAAAGGGGCAAAGGCCTGGCTGGCTCAACTGGGAAATGGAGCTTTTGTGCAAGCCAGTTCAAGGCACCAGAATAGATTCTTACAGATTGTTTTAAAGTTCCGCGTTTCCTATTCCAAGTCCAAGACACGCTTCTTTGACTTGGCTCTCAGTAATAGCAGTATATAAAACCGCGGAAAGAAAATTTAAAAGAAAAACAGAAAACCAACTTAAAATGTGAAAGAACTATACCTGATAAATATTAGTGACAAAACCTGAACTTCTAGAAAGCTTTGTGGTCATATGCTAAAGGATAACCTATAGAAAAAAATAGAATTTTCTGGATTTTATTTACTGTCAGTCTTTTGTAGTAACACAGAGGAGGATTGACCTATTTC
>NW_009221260.1:0-7223 GCF_000690835.1 Fulmarus glacialis | reverse complement strand
TCTATGATTCTATGATTCTATGACTACTGAGATCTTCTTTGCTGTTTACGTGGTCTGTTCATGTTGCAGCTCGTAGCTCTCCAGTAATGTTGGCAAGCAGGTTATTTCTAGTACGTGAAATAAGCTTAGGAACCATGAATTAACAGTGGATGTTGTTGATCTCGGTCTCAGTTTCTTTGCTGCTTCTTGTCCCGCTTAGTGAAGCGTGAAGTGGTTTTCAAATGCACCATTCAGATCCGGCAGTGCTGTACCCTCTTTGTACTCCCACTGCAGAGGAGTAAATAATCACACGAGGAACAGGACACAGGGGAGCCAGGCTCCGAGTGCCTCACTCCAGAGCAGTAGCAGAACAATGCAGTTAAATTTCCCTTCTGTGGTGTTCGTCTTAATTACTGTTTTTTGTTATGTGCAGAAATTTGGCTTTTTTAACACAACAGTGTTTTAGTCTAAAAATGTGCAGCAGGGCTTTTGCTTTTTTTTTTTTAATAAAGAAACAACCAACCTCATTAGGTATCAGCTTTATAAGTCTCACCACAAAAGCAATTAGCATGCAGGCTGAGCATAAAATATGTTTTCTATGTTAAAGACCTTACAAAATTGGCTGCTACACTACAGATTTATTGTAAAAGCCAGTAGATGGCTCTTTTTTTTCCTGCCTGCCTACCAGTATTTCCAGTGACCGTGGATGGGACAGCTCCATTTGTGGGTCAGTGATCTCTAAAAGCAAGAGGAATTACTTGCAGAAGATTAAGCAATAATTGGAGGAAACAATGTAAATATAATTTTGGACAGAATACTAGAAAAAATTTCCAATCCAGCCTTCTGTTAAGTGTCAGCTGAGTTTGTTTCTCAAGCGAAATGATGAAATTCTACTTTTTAATAATTTAAAACTAAGCGATGTAGCAATGGAGAGCATACAGGGGCAGCAGTGATTTTTTTCTGTACCTGTCCCTGTCCCCAAGACCCACCGATGTGTTCCTTTGAGGTGTAAGTTGTAAATGGGATATTTATTCATTTATAATAGGCTGGAGAACAAGAAGGCTTGTATCAGAGGTGGTGACAGAAGAGAAAATGCATTTCTGTAACGTAGTCACTGGAGTCAATGGTTACTCACCTTGTCCCATGGCAGGAATATGAAGCTTTTTTCACCTTGACTCATGTTAGGTAACTGGGGCCAGTCTGATAACAGCACTCCCCTGTGCTGCATCTTAATGACATGGCATCTGGCAAAAACTAAACCTGGGTCAAAAATGAAGCAAGCAGAGCACCGTTGAACCCCTCAGAATGGACAGGCACCATGCAGAGAGCTCGAGGAGGAGACAACCATGTCCAGCAGACAGGCAGCTTTAGGAAGAAATCCTCAAAAATTAAATCTTCTGGAACAGCCCATGCATCAGGCCCAGAGGTGTTGAGGGGATTGAAAGCCAGAGAAAATTCATGCACAAATGGAATAAACTTTCAGTTACAGGAAAGTGTCATTCCAGAAAGCAGATTTTTTTGCCAGAATATGGCTATCGAGAGACTCCACCAACTGTTACATCACAGATCTACTTAATCCTGTAGTGTGTGCATTTCGGCAGTTAATAAATGGACTAATTAGAGACTGAAATATTGGTAGTATTTACCCATGTAGGTAATAACCGGCTCAAATCAAGATTACTGTAAGGAATGGACTTGGCTTTGAAAAGGACTGGATTTCTGCTGGGCTACTGAAAATTCTGCTTCTCAAATGAAAAAGTCAGCAAATGTAAAAAATGCTAATTAATAGCAACAACTTTTCAGTAAATGGTGTACAAAAAAAGCTGCTTGAAATAAATGTGGAGGTAGATATAATGTGATGGTATCCAACCTGAACAACGAGGTGTCATGTGTACCCTAAAAGCGTGCTTTTGTCAAAAATGGGTGGTTCTTTATACAGACACACAGAAATGCACCAACAAAATGCATTTATGTTTATGCATTTCAGAAGCCAAATCCTCATAATGATAATTTCTTCAAATGTTTGTAACTGTATTAAGATAAACTCTAGAGTATATTGGTAACAGCTTCAAAACAGAGAGGGTGGATAGATCCTGGAGCTAATGACCATGCAACAAGAGTAGTGGGCAGAATGTATTGATGTAGGCACTTGCTTCTTACATTGGATGTTTCTGTTCAACATCCTCAGTACAGTTTGAAATAATTCTTGAGTTGTAACTGACCTCAATCCAAAACAGTTTCTTCAAGGATTTGATGATCTGTTTAGGACTGACAAGTGTTACAGTCCCTAACATGCCTCCAAAAACACAGGTATTGCAGGGAGTGCAGTTAGTACTGAGAAGTAAAGCACTGGAGCAAGGCCATTAAACACAGTCCTTCCTCCTTGACATGACAAGCAACAGAAGGACAAGAAGGCAGCCTATAATTAAAACAGCGATGGCACCCAGAATCATTTATAGCACTTAGAAAAATAGTTGCAGAAAGAGCTGTTTTGAGAACAAGCAGTATCTGTGTCAGATGAGAGTGACGTGGAGTCAGATGGAGTCATTAATGTCAGATTCTCCGGAAATTGTTTAATCAATTCTGATGGGGGTGGAGGAGGAAAAAATGGGATTGAGACAGGTCATCTATGGGGATTTCCATGCTAGACTTTCCCTATGAATATTTTATGAATCAGCTGGATGAGTTCGTGGCGGTTGGTTTTTTTAATCTGGTATTCTATTCTATTTGTATTTGATCTTCAAAAGGGAAAGGCGGTGTTGGAGCAATGCCCTGGGAACGGTGTGCGTGCTTACCCGTGTGGACTTTAGTATCATGACCTAACCTGTCTGACTGGTGCTGGGAAAAAAAGCCCAGCCTTGCGTTAGCAGTCATGCAGCATTAATTTATTCTAGTAACATATAGGGAAATCTTTGGAAATGGGCACGTAGAGGTGGAAGGCAGACGTGATGTTTTGTGGTGCTGCCATCATGTCCCTGCCATTGCAAAACACTGCAGCAGCTACTTACTTTCTTTTTTCTTTCCTGTCCGTGCCACTGTGGTGGTGGGATGAGGTGTTTAGATTACACATGCTCTGCAATAGCTGACTTTTTGTGTGGCATCTTCTGAGGATAGGGACGCATAGCCCAATCATTAAACAAGACATGAGAGACTATGGAAGTTTTTGCATTACCTCTCTGTTCTTGCAATTGGATTTAATGGAAGGGAAGCCCAGAAGGGACTAATTAGCCCGTGCACACGATCAATATAATTCCACATTTCTTCATACTTAGATGGCTAAAGCTGACCACCTGGCAGAGATGATGCACGCACGTTCCACTGAAATACTTTCACCTTGCAGTGAATGTACTTTCATTTTTTCAGTCTGGTTTCATCTCTAATTGCATTTTATAATCAAACCCAGGTTTTCAGCTTGTATAAAGCAGCATAATACTATTTACATTGATTTTTTTCTGAAATAGATGTGTTTTTATAGCGGTTTGCAATGACAATTAAATGATTAAAGCATAGAGAGGATGAAGTTGTATAACAACAGAAAAGCCATAATGAGTATAACTGTAATTTTACTTCTAATAGACTAGAAGAGGTCTGATGCCACAACCCAAAATTGAATCAAGCTTTCACTCAAGCATAACATTCAGAGAAATAATATAAAACTGCACTGTTTTTGCAGTTTTACATCCACATACAATGTTTGCTGGTATTGTGCTTGCTCTGTGTTGGATTAATTTAATTGAAGTAAGTCCCATGGTCTGTCTTGGACATACCACACAGCTCGAGGGCCAGCTTCAGGATCAGGGATCAGATACAGCTGTTGGTGGAGCAGTCCTCCTGGTGCAGATCAGCTCATGCAGTTGCAAATCCTCTTGTCCCTGTAGCCCACACTTCTTCAATCAAAATAGGCTCTACTGGCAAAAGGATTTGCTTTTGCTAATGCAGAAATGACATTGAAAGTCATTGTCTGGCCTGTGTTTTTATGCTAGTAAAAGCTTCTTTTGTGGATTTGGGTTGTTTATGCATATTTTTTGTATTGATTTCACTCTGGCTGTTTGTCTACCTCTGGAGACCGCTCTGTGTGTGTTACAGAGGTGTCAACATTTTTGTCAGCTCTTCCAGTGAATTTACACCAAGAAGCTGTGTCCAGTGAAAGGTGCTTTAAAGGCTGAACATGCAGGAGGTGTTATACTGCTTAAATCCATGTCATGGTTTTGTGCAGGGTAAACCTACTTGAAGACATTGCCCATCTTTTTTCATATTTAGCTTAAATTTTCCACTTCTTGGTTTCATTCTGTAGTTCTTAGGATAACTGTCAATAATAACTGTCAACTGTACATACTGACCATCATGTACATCTTTCCAGATCATTAGCCTCTCCCTAGACCTTTTACTGTCTGTGGTTCAGTATGGTGTTTGAATCATTCACTTTTTGTATGCTTTCCTCCCAGATTCATCTTTGCATCCATTCCCTTCACCAGAGATGTTGTTTCCCTCCCATTTTTTCTGGTTTGCTGGCACCATTTGAATTTTGAAACACAAAAACCTGGACACAGTGTCCCAGATGTGATCACATCAAGAGAGATTTCCTTTGACTTGATGTTTCTGCACCGACCTCCCCACGTCCTGGTGGTCTGGCTGCCTTGTCACAGGGCAGTGCTATAGGAAGCAACTCCTGTGGCTTTCTTCAATGATATACGGGCTCTGCCAGTATTCATTTTTTGTAGGCAGGCTGGAGAATCACTGATCTGCTTTTGGACAGTGCCTTGACCACCCATGGTGCTAGCATCACTTCTGAAGCAGCTGGCATGTCCCACGCAGCCCCAGTGCCACCGAGGTCGTGCTGACAGAGCTGTGATCACAAGGAGCACACTGTGGGGATACACCCATTTTATTGTTTCCCATTCAAAGAAATGTGGAAAATTGCCTTAGGTAAAATCTGAGCTGCGAGGACCCACCAGGGATATTATAAAAAGCAGAAAGGGTAACTTAGGCCTGAGCTGTCCTATGTGATCATTTTTTTTTGCAGTGCCATAAAATTCCTCCTCCTCCTATCTATGCTTAGATTCCCGCAGAGAGGAAATGAGCGGGATGCGTTTATTCCTGAAGTTGCCTTTAGAGTTTCTTGCTGAATTGACGTGCATTTTGCAGTCGTGGTGATCAGCATTGCTGGCAAGCCAAGGGGACATTTGGGGGTGTGGGAGTCATTGCCCACTCCACTGCCAAGGAGTACTGGTTACTCCACTGCCAAGGAGTACTGGTTCCCATGCAAGCAGACTTGCTGTCCTCTGCTTTACGTGTGCTAGTGACTGTATGAACGGTGTGCCTGTCCTCCAGTCAATGGCTAACCTCATGGCGCACAGCACAGAGGGGTTTTACATGCAAGAAACCTGATGGTTCTTTGATCACCACCTCTTTTTACTTAAAGACTGGATGATCATAAGCAACATCTTCCCCTTTGAGGTGCTGGACTTTGGTGAGGCTAAAGATGTTCCTGTGCAAAATGCTTTAAAGGGTTTCTTTGAAAAAGTATGATCTGCTTTTGATATGACTTGATATAGTAATAACAATATTTGGTGCTCATGTAACTTCACCTGTTCAGTTCTCTAAGCAAGATTAGTCAATTCTGGTAGATTTTCAAAACCGCAACAGGATGTCCTTGACCGGTACCTCTCCTGATATAGGCAAATGGGGTTTCTATCTAATGCTAATAATGCATTCTTCTTCAATGTTTTCCAATTACTTCATAAAGTGTCACTGATAAGTGACAAATAGTTGGTGTGCTGCTCTGTACGTGGATGGGACATAAATATGAAATATCAGCAAGTCCAGAACTGGTAGCACAGAGAAGAAGATCACAAAAGTGTGTTTGTGAAGAGGTTCCCACTTCAAGTAGTAAAATTAAATCTACAAAAATGAGTTACCAACCTATGTATTTCTACCAGTATTCATTGCTTGATCCTGAGAAGTTTTACAGAGCCTAGGGCCTGGAAAGCAGCTCTGGGCTTGGAACAAAAGTTCCTCTTCTTGGAACTTTTGGCACGGCATCTTCACAAAGGGCTTCATTTTAGAGATGATCCTCATTGTCATCTCTACGTAAAAAAAAATACAGGCAAGTTTTAACACACTGTCCCACAGCTACCCATGACAGAATGTGATCCTGCTCACTGTATGCAGAGATGTAATGTCCCATTTCAATGGGAAAGCATGGCAAGACCTGCTCTTTGGTGCCAACGCTGGTGGGCTGTCACACTGCCAAGGCATCGTCCAGAGCACCTGCAAAAATTGAGGAAGGTCTCCTTGCTCCTGCCCTCCTGACAAGTCCTTCACTTTTCAGCAGTCCCCCAAGCCCCACTGACGTCCTCTCTCAGTGTGATAGGGTTTGGGAAGATGGACAGGAGAAGCCCACAACCATGTTTATTTACACCATGCCTTTTTCCACATAGGTAGGCTCATAATCTCACCAGGCTGACTTTTAGAGTCCAGGGAACCCTTCTGCAGTTTTTAGTCCCAACTGCAAGTGGTCCATGAAGGGAAAACAGTAAATCCTGGCTTTGGTTTGCTTGATCTAGTGGGTACTTCCTCTGCAAAAACCTGAATCACACCTGGGACGTGGCCCTGAAAATCTGAGCAACACTTTAAATTATATTTGTTTAGTTAATGTGGATGATAGCATGGGTAAATCTTCGTCCTTTAGTGTTAGTATCCAGTAACAATGTGAAATTAGCCCATGTCTGCTGGGTTGGAGAGGAAGTTTATCCCAAAATATGGGAAATTCATAGCTGAGTACCAGCTGCGTTTCCTTTTATAGACTTGCAGAAGCTGGAGATGACGATGACTCTTAGCCAGTCCAGTTACCCTGTTCTGCATCTGAAAGTGTCTTACTTTGCTCCTCTCTCCTCCTTCCTCATCTATTGGTTTACCTGCCAGCCTGTACCGTCTCTTGCCAGTCCTTGCTCTTCATAAACCAATCACATTACCCACATCTTACTTTATTTCAAAAACACAAATTATAGAAGCCATCAGGTGTCACCTTTTCTCAAAGGAGCATGTGGTTGTTTAGACTTTACTTCTTTCCTCCATGTATATGAATATACGATCTTAAAGGCGCAGGAGCAGGCCGTCTCCATGTGCCAAAAGATGAGCAGGCAGGGAAGAAGACCGGCCTGGATGAACAGAGAGCTTTGGCTGAAACTCAGGAAAAAAAGGAGAGTTTGTGAACTTTGGAAGAAGGGGCAGGCCACTCAGGA